>NW_026989624.1:0-21279 GCF_030222135.1 Aotus nancymaae | reverse complement strand
GCCGGTAATGGGCTGAAAACGCCTGTTTTGGGACTCTGCAGAGAAAGTCTCTGCAGACTGCTGAATCCACACACGGGTTTAACTCTGGAAGTTGAGTGCACACATTGACAACCGTTCTGTTAGATAGCTGCGTTTTGGATTTAGAAGCAGATATTTCCCTGTGCTTACTGCTGTTTCTTCCATATGCCGGTAATGGGCTGAAAACGCCTGTTTTGGGACTCTGCAGAGAAAGTCTCTGCAGACTGCTGAATCCACACACGGGTTTAACTCTGGAAGTTGAGTGCACACATTGACAACCGTTCTGTTAGATAGCTGCGTTTTGGATTTAGAAGCAGATATTTCCCTGTGCTTACTGCTGTTTCTTCCATATGCCGGTAATGGGCTGAAAACGCCTGTTTTGGGACTCTGCAGAGAAAGTCTCTGCAGACTGCTGAATCCACACACGGGTTTAACTCTGGAAGTTGAGTGCACACATTGACAACCGTTCTGTTAGATAGCTGCGTTTTGGATTTAGAAGCAGATATTTCCCTGTGCTTACTGCTGTTTCTTCCATATGCCGGTAATGGGCTGAAAACGCCTGTTTTGGGACTCTGCAGAGAAAGTCTCTGCAGACTGCTGAATCCACACACGGGTTTAACTCTGGAAGTTGAGTGCACACATTGACAACCGTTCTGTTAGATAGCTGCGTTTTGGATTTAGAAGCAGATATTTCCCTGTGCTTACTGCTGTTTCTTCCATATGCCGGTAATGGGCTGAAAACGCCTGTTTTGGGACTCTGCAGAGAAAGTCTCTGCAGACTGCTGAATCCACACACGGGTTTAACTCTGGAAGTTGAGTGCACACATTGACAACCGTTCTGTTAGATAGCTGCGTTTTGGATTTAGAAGCAGATATTTCCCTGTGCTTACTGCTGTTTCTTCCATATGCCGGTAATGGGCTGAAAACGCCTGTTTTGGGACTCTGCAGAGAAAGTCTCTGCAGACTGCTGAATCCACACACGGGTTTAACTCTGGAAGTTGAGTGCACACATTGACAACCGTTCTGTTAGATAGCTGCGTTTTGGGATTTAGAAGCAGATATTTCCCTGTGCTTACTGCTGTTTCTTCCATATGCCGGTAATGGGCTGAAAACGCCTGTTTTTGGGACTCTGCAGAGAAAGTCTCTGCAGACTGCTGAATCCACACACGGGTTTAACTCTGGAAGTTGAGTGCACACATTGACAACCGTTCTGTTAGATAGCTGCGTTTTGGATTTAGAAGCAGATATTTCCCTGTGCTTACTGCTGTTTCTTCCATATGCCGGTAATGGGCTGGAAAACGCCTGTTTTGGGACTCTGCAGAGAAAGTCTCTGCAGACTGCTGAATCCACACACGGGTTTAACTCTGGAAGTTGAGTGCACACATTGACAACCGTTCTGTTAGATAGCTGCGTTTTGGATTTTAGAAGCAGATATTTCCCTGTGCTTACTGCTGTTTCTTCCATATGCCGGTAATGGGCTGAAAACGCCTGTTTTGGGACTCTGCAGAGAAAGTCTCTGCAGACTGCTGAATCCACACACGGGTTTAACTCTGGAAGTTGAGTGCACACATTGACAACCGTTCTGTTAGATAGCTGCGTTTTGGATTTAGAAGCAGATATTTCCCTGTGCTTACTGCTGTTTCTTCCATATGCCGGTAATGGGCTGAAAACGCCTGTTTTGGGACTCTGCAGAGAAAGTCTCTGCAGACTGCTGAATCCACACACGGGTTTAACTCTGGAAGTTGAGTGCACACATTGACAACCGTTCTGTTAGATAGCTGCGTTTTGGATTTAGAAGCAGATATTTCCCTGTGCTTACTGCTGTTTCTTCCATATGCCGGTAATGGGCTGAAAACGCCTGTTTTGGGACTCTGCAGAGAAAGTCTCTGCAGACTGCTGAATCCACACACGGGTTTAACTCTGGAAGTTGAGTGCACACATTGACAACCGTTCTGTTAGATAGCTGCGTTTTGGATTTAGAAGCAGATATTTCCCTGTGCTTACTGCTGTTTCTTCCATATGCCCGGTAATGGGCTGAAAACGCCTGTTTTGGGACTCTGCAGAGAAAGTCTCTGCAGACTGCTGAATCCACACACGGGTTTAACTCTGGAAGTTGAGTGCACACATTGACAACCGTTCTGTTAGATAGCTGCGTTTTGGATTTAGAAGCAGATATTTCCCTGTGCTTACTGCTGTTTCTTCCATATGCCGGTAATGGGCTGAAAACGCCTGTTTTGGGACTCTGCAGAGAAAGTCTCTGCAGACTGCTGAATCCACACACGGGTTTAACTCTGGAAGTTGAGTGCACACATTGACAACCGTTCTGTTAGATAGCTGCGTTTTGGATTTAGAAGCAGATATTTCCCTGTGCTTACTGCTGTTTCTTCCATATGCCGGTAATGGGCTGAAAACGCCTGTTTTGGGACTCTGCAGAGAAAGTCTCTGCAGACTGCTGAATCCACACACGGGTTTAACTCTGGAAGTTGAGTGCACACATTGACAACCGTTCTGTTAGATAGCTGCGTTTTGGATTTAGAAGCAGATATTTCCCTGTGCTTACTGCTGTTTCTTCCATATGCCGGTAATGGGCTGAAAACGCCTGTTTTGGGACTCTGCAGAGAAAGTCTCTGCAGACTGCTGAATCCACACACGGGTTTAACTCTGGAAGTTGAGTGCACACATTGACAACCGTTCTGTTAGATAGCTGCGTTTTGGATTTAGAAGCAGATATTTCCCTGTGCTTACTGCTGTTTCTTCCATATGCCGGTAATGGGCTGAAAACGCCTGTCTTGGGACTCTGCAGAGAAAGTCTCTGCAGACTGCTGAATCCACACACGGGTTTAACTCTGGAAGTTGAGTGCACACATTGACAACCGTTCTGTTAGATAGCTGCGTTTTGGATTTAGAAGCAGATATTTCCCTGTGCTTACTGCTGTTTCTTCCATATGCCGGTAATGGGCTGAAAACGCCTGTTTTGGGACTCTGCAGAGAAAGTCTCTGCAGACTGCTGAATCCACACACGGGTTTAACTCTGGAAGTTGAGTGCACACATTGACAACCGTTCTGTTAGATAGCTGCGTTTTGGATTTAGAAGCAGATATTTCCCTGTGCTTACTGCTGTTTCTTCCATATGCCGGTAATGGGCTGAAAACGCCTGTTTTGGGACTCTGCAGAGAAAGTCTCTGCAGACTGCTGAATCCACACACGGGTTTAACTCTGGAAGTTGAGTGCACACATTGACAACCGTTCTGTTAGATAGCTGCGTTTTGGATTTAGAAGCAGATATTTCCCTGTGCTTACTGCTGTTTCTTCCATATGCCGGTAATGGGCTGAAAACGCCTGTCTTGGGACTCTGCAGAGAAAGTGTTTGCAGACTGCTGAATCCACACACGGGTTTAACTCTGGAAGTTGAGTGCACACATTGACAACCGTTCTGTTAGATAGCTGCGTTTTGGATTTAGAAGCAGATATTTCCCTGTGCTTACTGCTGTTTCTTCCATATGCCGGTAATGGGCTGAACACGCCTGTTTTGGGACTCTGCAGAGAAAGTCTCTGCAGACTGCTGAATCCACACACGGGTTTAACTCTGGAAGTTGAGTGCACACATTGACAACCGTTCTGTTAGATAGCTGCGTTTTGGATTTAGAAGCAGATATTTCCCTGTGCTTACTGCTGTTTCTTCCATATGCCGGTAATGGGCTGAAAACGCCTGTTTTGGGACTCTGCAGAGAAAGTCTCTGCAGACTGCTGAATCCACACACGGGTTTAACTCTGGAAGTTGAGTGCACACATTGACAACCGTTCTGTTAGATAGCTGCGTTTTGGATTTAGAAGCAGATATTTCCCTGTGCTTACTGCTGTTTCTTCCATATGCCGGTAATGGGCTGAACACGCCTGTTTTGGGACTCTGCAGAGAAAGTCTCTGCAGACTGCTGAATCCACACACGGGTTTAACTCTGGAAGTTGAGTGCACACATTGACAACCGTTCTGTTAGATAGCTGCGTTTTGGATTTAGAAGCAGATATTTCCCTGTGCTTACTGCTGTTTCTTCCATATGCCGGTAATGGGCTGAACACGCCTGTTTTGGGACTCTGCAGAGAAAGTCTCTGCAGACTGCTGAATCCACACACGGGTTTAACTCTGGAAGTTGAGTGCACACATTGACAACCGTTCTGTTAGATAGCTGCGTTTTGGATTTAGAAGCAGATATTTCCCTGTGCTTACTGCTGTTTCTTCCATATGCCGGGTAATGGGCTGGAAAACGCCTGTTTTGGGACTCTGCAGAGAAAGTCTCTGCAGACTGCTGAATCCACACACGGGTTTAACTCTGGAAGTTGAGTGCACACATTGACAACCGTTCTGTTAGATAGCTGCGTTTTGGATTTAGAAGCAGATATTTCCCTGTGCTTACTGCTGTTTTCTTCCATATGCCGGTAATGGGCTGAAAACGCCTGTTTTGGGACTCTGCAGAGAAAGTCTCTGCAGACTGCTGAATCCACACACGGGTTTAACTCTGGAAGTTGAGTGCACACATTGACAACCGTTCTGTTAGATAGCTGCGTTTTGGATTTAGAAGCAGATATTTCCCTGTGCTTACTGCTGTTTCTTCCATATGCCGGTAATGGGCTGAAAACGCCTGTCTTGGGACTCTGCAGAGAAAGTGTTTGCAGACTGCTGAATCCACACACGGGTTTAACTCTGGAAGTTGAGTGCACACATTGACAACCGTTCTGTTAGATAGCTGCGTTTTGGATTTAGAAGCAGATATTTCCCTGTGCTTACTGCTGTTTCTTCCATATGCCGGGTAATGGGCTGAACACGCCTGTTTTGGGACTCTGCAGAGAAAGTCTCTGCAGACTGCTGAATCCACACACGGGTTTAACTCTGGAAGTTGAGTGCACACATTGACAACCGTTCTGTTAGATAGCTGCGTTTTGGATTTAGAAGCAGATATTTCCCTGTGCTTACTGCTGTTTCTTCCATATGCCGGTAATGGGCTGAAAACGCCTGTTTTGGGACTCTGCAGAGAAAGTCTCTGCAGACTGCTGAATCCACACACGGGTTTAACTCTGGAAGTTGAGTGCACACATTGACAACCGTTCTGTTAGATAGCTGCGTTTTGGATTTAGAAGCAGATATTTCCCTGTGCTTACTGCTGTTTCTTCCATATGCCGGTAATGGGCTGAACACGCCTGTTTTGGGACTCTGCAGAGAAAGTCTCTGCAGACTGCTGAATCCACACACGGGTTTTAACTCTGGAAGTTGAGTGCACACATTGACAACCGTTCTGTTAGATAGCTGCGTTTTGGATTTAGAAGCAGATATTTCCCTGTGCTTACTGCTGTTTCTTCCATATGCCGGTAATGGGCTGAACACGCCTGTTTTGGGACTCTGCAGAGAAAGTCTCTGCAGACTGCTGAATCCACACACGGGTTTAACTCTGGAAGTTGAGTGCACACATTGACAACCGTTCTGTTAGATAGCTGCGTTTTGGATTTAGAAGCAGATATTTCCCTGTGCTTACTGCTGTTTCTTCCATATGCCGGTAATGGGCTGAAAACGCCTGTTTTGGGACTCTGCAGAGAAAGTCTCTGCAGACTGCTGAATCCACACACGGGTTTAACTCTGGAAGTTGAGTGCACACATTGACAACCGTTCTGTTAGATAGCTGCGTTTTGGATTTAGAAGCAGATATTTCCCTGTGCTTACTGCTGTTTCTTCCATATGCCGGTAATGGGCTGAACACGCCTGTTTTGGGACTCTGCAGAGAAAGTCTCTGCAGACTGCTGAATCCACACACGGGTTTAACTCTGGAAGTTGAGTGCACACATTGACAACCGTTCTGTTAGATAGCTGCGTTTTGGATTTAGAAGCAGATATTTCCCTGTGCTTACTGCTGTTTTCTTCCATATGCCGGTAATGGGCTGAAAACGCCTGTCTTGGGACTCTGCAGAGAAAGTGTTTGCAGACTGCTGAATCCACACACGGGTTTAACTCTGGAAGTTGAGTGCACACATTGACAACCGTTCTGTTAGATAGCTGCGTTTTGGATTTAGAAGCAGATATTTCCCTGTGCTTACTGCTGTTTCTTCCATATGCCGGTAATGGGCTGAAAACGCCTGTTTTGGGACTCTGCAGAGAAAGTCTCTGCAGACTGCTGAATCCACACACGGGTTTAACTCTGGAAGTTGAGTGCACACATTGACAACCGTTCTGTTAGATAGCTGCGTTTTGGATTTAGAAGCAGATATTTCCCTGTGCTTACTGCTGTTTCTTCCATATGCCGGTAATGGGCTGAAAACGCCTGTTTTGGGACTCTGCAGAGAAAGTCTCTGCAGACTGCTGAATCCACACACGGGTTTAACTCTGGAAGTTGAGTGCACACATTGACAACCGTTCTGTTAGATAGCTGCGTTTTGGATTTAGAAGCAGATATTTCCCTGTGCTTACTGCTGTTTCTTCCATATGCCGGTAATGGGCTGAAAACGCCTGTTTTGGGACTCTGCAGAGAAAGTCTCTGCAGACTGCTGAATCCACACACGGGTTTAACTCTGGAAGTTGAGTGCACACATTGACAACCGTTCTGTTAGATAGCTGCGTTTTGGATTTAGAAGCAGATATTTCCCTGTGCTTACTGCTGTTTCTTCCATATGCCGGTAATGGGCTGAACACGCCTGTTTTGGGACTCTGCAGAGAAAGTCTCTGCAGACTGCTGAATCCACACACGGGTTTAACTCTGGAAGTTGAGTGCACACATTGACAACCGTTCTGTTAGATAGCTGCGTTTTGGATTTAGAAGCAGATATTTCCCTGTGCTTACTGCTGTTTCTTCCATATGCCGGTAATGGGCTGAAAACGCCTGTTTTGGGACTCTGCAGAGAAAGTCTCTGCAGACTGCTGAATCCACACACGGGTTTAACTCTGGAAGTTGAGTGCACACATTGACAACCGTTCTGTTAGATAGCTGCGTTTTGGATTTAGAAGCAGATATTTCCCTGTGCTTACTGCTGTTTCTTCCATATGCCGGTAATGGGCTGAACACGCCTGTTTTGGGACTCTGCAGAGAAAGTCTCTGCAGACTGCTGAATCCACACACGGGTTTAACTCTGGAAGTTGAGTGCACACATTGACAACCGTTCTGTTAGATAGCTGCGTTTTGGATTTAGAAGCAGATATTTCCCTGTGCTTACTGCTGTTTCTTCCATATGCCGGTAATGGGCTGAACACGCCTGTTTTGGGACTCTGCAGAGAAAGTCTCTGCAGACTGCTGAATCCACACACGGGTTTAACTCTGGAAGTTGAGTGCACACATTGACAACCGTTCTGTTAGATAGCTGCGTTTTGGATTTAGAAGCAGATATTTCCCTGTGCTTACTGCTGTTTCTTCCATATGCCGGTAATGGGCTGAAAACGCCTGTTTTGGGACTCTGCAGAGAAAGTCTCTGCAGACTGCTGAATCCACACACGGGTTTAACTCTGGAAGTTGAGTGCACACATTGACAACCGTTCTGTTAGATAGCTGCGTTTTGGATTTAGAAGCAGATATTTCCCTGTGCTTACTGCTGTTTCTTCCATATGCCGGTAATGGGCTGAAAACGCCTGTTTTGGGACTCTGCAGAGAAAGTCTCTGCAGACTGCTGAATCCACACACGGGTTTAACTCTGGAAGTTGAGTGCACACATTGACAACCGTTCTGTTAGATAGCTGCGTTTTGGATTTAGAAGCAGATATTTCCCTGTGCTTACTGCTGTTTCTTCCATATGCCGGTAATGGGCTGAAAACGCCTGTTTTGGGACTCTGCAGAGAAAGTCTCTGCAGACTGCTGAATCCACACACGGGTTTAACTCTGGAAGTTGAGTGCACACATTGACAACCGTTCTGTTAGATAGCTGCGTTTTGGATTTAGAAGCAGATATTTCCCTGTGCTTACTGCTGTTTCTTCCATATGCCGGTAATGGGCTGAAAACGCCTGTTTTGGGACTCTGCAGAGAAAGTCTCTGCAGACTGCTGAATCCACACACGGGTTTAACTCTGGAAGTTGAGTGCACACATTGACAACCGTTCTGTTAGATAGCTGCGTTTTGGATTTAGAAGCAGATATTTCCCTGTGCTTACTGCTGTTTCTTCCATACGCCGGTAATGGGCTGAAAACGCCTGTTTTGGGACTCTGCAGAGAAAGTCTCTGCAGACTGCTGAATCCACACACGGGTTTAACTCTGGAAGTTGAGTGCACACATTGACAACCGTTCTGTTAGATAGCTGCGTTTTGGATTTAGAAGCAGATATTTCCCTGTGCTTACTGCTGTTTCTTCCATATGCCGGTAATGGGCTGAAAACGCCTGTTTTGGGACTCTGCAGAGAAAGTCTCTGCAGACTGCTGAATCCACACACGGGTTTAACTCTGGAAGTTGAGTGCACACATTGACAACCGTTCTGTTAGATAGCTGCGTTTTGGATTTAGAAGCAGATATTTCCCTGTGCTTACTGCTGTTTCTTCCATATGCCGGTAATGGGCTGAAAACGCCTGTTTTGGGACTCTGCAGAGAAAGTCTCTGCAGACTGCTGAATCCACACACGGGTTTAACTCTGGAAGTTGAGTGCACACATTGACAACCGTTCTGTTAGATAGCTGCGTTTTGGATTTAGAAGCAGATATTTCCCTGTGCTTACTGCTGTTTCTTCCATATGCCGGTAATGGGCTGAAAACGCCTGTTTTGGGACTCTGCAGAGAAAGTCTCTGCAGACTGCTGAATCCACACACGGGTTTAACTCTGGAAGTTGAGTGCACACATTGACAACCGTTCTGTTAGATAGCTGCGTTTTGGATTTAGAAGCAGATATTTCCCTGTGCTTACTGCTGTTTCTTCCTTACGCCGGTAATGGGCTGAACACGCCTGTTTTGGGACTCTGCAGAGAAAGTCTCTGCAGACTGCTGAATCCACACACGGGTTTAACTCTGGAAGTTGAGTGCACACATTGACAACCGTTCTGTTAGATAGCTGCGTTTTGGATTTAGAAGCAGATATTTCCCTGTGCTTACTGCTGTTTCTTCCATATGCCGGTAATGGGCTGAAAACGCCTGTTTTGGGACTCTGCAGAGAAAGTCTCTGCAGACTGCTGAATCCACACACGGGTTTAACTCTGGAAGTTGAGTGCACACATTGACAACCGTTCTGTTAGATAGCTGCGTTTTGGATTTAGAAGCAGATATTTCCCTGTGCTTACTGCTGTTTCTTCCATATGCCGGTAATGGGCTGAAAACGCCTGTTTTGGGACTCTGCAGAGAAAGTCTCTGCAGACTGCTGAATCCACACACGGGTTTAACTCTGGAAGTTGAGTGCACACATTGACAACCGTTCTGTTAGATAGCTGCGTTTTGGATTTAGAAGCAGATATTTCCCTGTGCTTACTGCTGTTTCTTCCATATGCCGGTAATGGGCTGAAAACGCCTGTTTTGGGACTCTGCAGAGAAAGTCTCTGCAGACTGCTGAATCCACACACGGGTTTAACTCTGGAAGTTGAGTGCACACATTGACAACCGTTCTGTTAGATAGCTGCGTTTTGGATTTAGAAGCAGATATTTCCCTGTGCTTACTGCTGTTTCTTCCATATGCCGGTAATGGGCTGAAAACGCCTGTTTTGGGACTCTGCAGAGAAAGTCTCTGCAGACTGCTGAATCCACACACGGGTTTAACTCTGGAAGTTGAGTGCACACATTGACAACCGTTCTGTTAGATAGCTGCGTTTTGGATTTAGAAGCAGATATTTCCCTGTGCTTACTGCTGTTTCTTCCATATGCCGGTAATGGGCTGAAAACGCCTGTTTTGGGACTCTGCAGAGAAAGTCTCTGCAGACTGCTGAATCCACACACGGGTTTAACTCTGGAAGTTGAGTGCACACATTGACAACCGTTCTGTTAGATAGCTGCGTTTTGGATTTAGAAGCAGATATTTCCCTGTGCTTACTGCTGTTTCTTCCATACGCCGGTAATGGGCTGAAAACGCCTGTTTTGGGACTCTGCAGAGAAAGTCTCTGCAGACTGCTGAATCCACACACGGGTTTAACTCTGGAAGTTGAGTGCACACATTGACAACCGTTCTGTTAGATAGCTGCGTTTTGGATTTAGAAGCAGATATTTCCCTGTGCTTACTGCTGTTTCTTCCATATGCCGGTAATGGGCTGAAAACGCCTGTTTTGGGACTCTGCAGAGAAAGTCTCTGCAGACTGCTGAATCCACACACGGGTTTAACTCTGGAAGTTGAGTGCACACATTGACAACCGTTCTGTTAGATAGCTGCGTTTTGGATTTAGAAGCAGATATTTCCCTGTGCTTACTGCTGTTTCTTCCATACGCCAGTAATGGGCTGAAAACGCCTGTTTTGGGACTCTGCAGAGAAAGTCTCTGCAGACTGCTGAATCCACACACGGGTTTAACTCTGGAAGTTGAGTGCACACATTGACAACCGTTCTGTTAGATAGCTGCGTTTTGGATTTAGAAGCAGATATTCCCCTGTGCTGACTGCTGTTTCTTCCATATGCCGGTAATGGGCTGAAAACGCCTGTTTTGGGACTCTGCAGAGAAAGTCTCTGCAGACTGCTGAATCCACACACGGGTTTAACTCTGGAAGTTGAGTGCACACATTGACAACCGTTCTGTTAGATAGCTGCGTTTTGGATTTAGAAGCAGATATTTCCCTGTGCTTACTGCTGTTTCTTCCATATGCCGGTAATGGGCTGAACACGCCTGTTTTGGGACTCTGCAGAGAAAGTCTCTGCAGACTGCTGAATCCACACACGGGTTTAACTCTGGAAGTTGAGTGCACACATTGACAACCGTTCTGTTAGATAGCTGCGTTTTGGATTTAGAAGCAGATATTTCCCTGTGCTTACTGCTGTTTCTTCCATATGCCGGTAATGGGCTGAACACGCCTGTTTTGGGACTCTGCAGAGAAAGTCTCTGCAGACTGCTGAATCCACACACGGGTTTAACTCTGGAAGTTGAGTGCACACATTGACAACCGTTCTGTTAGATAGCTGCGTTTTGGATTTAGAAGCAGATATTTCCCTGTGCTTACTGCTGTTTCTTCCATATGCCGGTAATGGGCTGAAAACGCCTGTTTTGGGACTCTGCAGAGAAAGTCTCTGCAGACTGCTGAATCCACACACGGGTTTAACTCTGGAAGTTGAGTGCACACATTGACAACCGTTCTGTTAGATAGCTGCGTTTTGGATTTAGAAGCAGATATTTCCCTGTGCTTACTGCTGTTTCTTCCATATGCCGGTAATGGGCTGAAAACGCCTGTTTTGGGACTCTGCAGAGAAAGTCTCTGCAGACTGCTGAATCCACACACGGGTTTAACTCTGGAAGTTGAGTGCACACATTGACAACCGTTCTGTTAGATAGCTGCGTTTTGGATTTAGAAGCAGATATTTCCCTGTGCTTACTGCTGTTTCTTCCATATGCCGGTAATGGGCTGAAAACGCCTGTTTTGGGACTCTGCAGAGAAAGTCTCTGCAGACTGCTGAATCCACACACGGGTTTAACTCTGGAAGTTGAGTGCACACATTGACAACCGTTCTGTTAGATAGCTGCGTTTTGGATTTAGAAGCAGATATTTCCCTGTGCTTACTGCTGTTTCTTCCATATGCCGGTAATGGGCTGAAAACGCCTGTTTTGGGACTCTGCAGAGAAAGTCTCTGCAGACTGCTGAATCCACACACGGGTTTAACTCTGGAAGTTGAGTGCACACATTGACAACCGTTCTGTTAGATAGCTGCGTTTTGGATTTAGAAGCAGATATTTCCCTGTGCTTACTGCTGTTTCTTCCATATGCCGGTAATGGGCTGAAAACGCCTGTCTTGGGACTCTGCAGAGAAAGTGTTTGCAGACTGCTGAATCCACACACGGGTTTAACTCTGGAAGTTGAGTGCACACATTGACAACCGTTCTGTTAGATAGCTGCGTTTTGGATTTAGAAGCAGATATTTCCCTGTGCTTACTGCTGTTTCTTCCATATGCCGGTAATGGGCTGAAAACGCCTGTTTTGGGACTCTGCAGAGAAAGTCTCTGCAGACTGCTGAATCCACACACGGGTTTAACTCTGGAAGTTGAGTGCACACATTGACAACCGTTCTGTTAGATAGCTGCGTTTTGGATTTAGAAGCAGATATTTCCCTGTGCTTACTGCTGTTTCTTCCATATGCCGGTAATGGGCGGAAAACGCCTGTTTTGGGACTCTGCAGTGAAAGTGTTTGCAGACTGCTGAATCCACACACGGGTTTAACTCTGGAAGTTGAGTGCACACATTGACAACCGTTCTGTTAGATAGCTGCGTTTTGGATTTAGAAGCAGATATTTCCCTGTGCTTACTGCTGTTTCTTCCATATGCCGGTAATGGGCTGAAAACGCCTGTTTTGGGACTCTGCAGAGAAAGTCTCTGCAGACTGCT
Organism: Aotus nancymaae; assembly: GCF_030222135.1. NCBI lineage: Eukaryota > Metazoa > Chordata > Mammalia > Primates > Aotidae > Aotus > Aotus nancymaae. The sequence continues at coordinate 8,811 of NW_026989624.1, read as the reverse complement.
GAATCCACACACGGGTTTAACTCTGGAAGTTGAGTGCACACATTGACAACCGTTCTGTTAGATAGCTGCGTTTTGGATTTAGAAGCAGATATTTCCCTGTGCTTACTGCTGTTTCTTCCATATGCCGGTAATGGGCTGAAAACGCCTGTTTTGGGACTCTGCAGAGAAAGTCTCTGCAGACTGCTGAATCCACACACGGGTTTAACTCTGGAAGTTGAGTGCACACATTGACAACCGTTCTGTTAGATAGCTGCGTTTTGGATTTAGAAGCAGATATTTCCCTGTGCTTACTGCTGTTTCTTCCATATGCCGGTAATGGGCTGAAAACGCCTGTTTTGGGACTCTGCAGAGAAAGTCTCTGCAGACTGCTGAATCCACACACGGGTTTAACTCTGGAAGTTGAGTGCACACATTGACAACCGTTCTGTTAGATAGCTGCGTTTTGGATTTAGAAACAGATATTTCCCTGTGCTTACTGCTGTTTCTTCCATATGCCGGGTAATGGGCTGAAAACGCCTGTCTTGGGACTCTGCAGAGAAAGTCTCTGCAGACTGCTGAATCCACACACGGGTTTAACTCTGGAAGTTGAGTGCACACATTGACAACCGTTCTGTTAGATAGCTGCGTTTTGGATTTAGAAGCAGATATTTCCCTGTGGTTACTGCTGTTTCTTCCATATGCCGGTAATGGGCTGAAAACGCCTGTTTTGGGACTCTGCAGAGAAAGTCTCTGCAGACTGCTGAATCCACACACCGGTTTAACTCTGGAAGTTGAGTGCACACATTGACAACCGTTCTGTTAGATAGCTGCGTTTTGGATTTAGAAGCAGATATTTCCCTGTGCTTACTGCTGTTTCTTCCATATGCCGGTAATGGGCTGAAAACCCCTGTTTTGGGACTCTGCAGAGAAAGTCTCTGCAGACTGCTGAATCCACACACGGGTTTAACTCTGGAAGTTGAGTGCACACATTGACAACCGTTCTGTTAGATAGCTGCGTTTTGGATTTAGAAGCAGATATTTCCCTGTGCTTACTGCTGTTTCTTCCATATGCCGGTAATGGGCTGAAAACGCCTGTTTTGGGACTCTGCAGAGAAAGTCTCTGCAGACTGCTGAATCCACACACGGGTTTAACTCTGGAAGTTGAGTGCACACATTGACAACCGTTCTGTTAGATAGCTGCGTTTTGGATTTAGAAGCAGATATTTCCCTGTGCTTACTGCTGTTTCTTCCATATGCCGGTAATGGGCTGAAAACGCCTGTTTTGGGACTCTGCAGAGAAAGTCTCTGCAGACTGCTGAATCCACACACGGGTTTAACTCTGGAAGTTGAGTGCACACATTGACAACCGTTCTGTTAGATAGCTGCGTTTTGGATTTAGAAGCAGATATTTCCCTGTGCTTACTGCTGTTTCTTCCATATGCCGGTAATGGGCTGAAAACGCCTGTTTTGGGACTCTGCAGAGAAAGTGTTTGCAGACTGCTGAATCCACACACGGGTTTAACTCTGGAAGTTGAGTGCACACATTGACAACCGTTCTGTTAGATAGCTGCGTTTTGGATTTAGAAGCAGATATTTCCCTGTGCTTACTGCTGTTTCTTCCATATGCCGGTAATGGGCTGAAAACGCCTGTTTTGGGACTCTGCAGAGAAAGTCTCTGCAGACTGCTGAATCCACACACGGGTTTAACTCTGGAAGTTGAGTGCACACATTGACAACCGTTCTGTTAGATAGCTGCGTTTTGGATTTAGAAGCAGATATTTCCCTGTGCTTACTGCTGTTTCTTCCATATGCCGGTAATGGGCTGAAAACGCCTGTTTTGGGACTCTGCAGAGAAAGTCTCTGCAGACTGCTGAATCCACACACGGGTTTAACTCTGGAAGTTGAGTGCACACATTGACAACCGTTCTGTTAGATAGCTGCGTTTTGGATTTAGAAGCAGATATTTCCCTGTGCTTACTGCTGTTTCTTCCATATGCCGGTAATGGGCTGAAAACGCCTGTTTTGGGACTCTGCAGAGAAAGTCTCTGCAGACTGCTGAATCCACACACGGGTTTAACTCTGGAAGTTGAGTGCACACATTGACAACCGTTCTGTTAGATAGCTGCGTTTTGGATTTAGAAGCAGATATTTCCCTGTGCTTACTGCTGTTTCTTCCATATGCCGGTAATGGGCTGAAAACGCCTGTTTTGGGACTCTGCAGAGAAAGTCTCTGCAGACTGCTGAATCCACACACGGGTTTAACTCTGGAAGTTGAGTGCACACATTGACAACCGTTCTGTTAGATAGCTGCGTTTTGGATTTAGAAGCAGATATTTCCCTGTGCTTACTGCTGTTTCTTCCATATGCCGGTAATGGGCTGAAAACGCCTGTTTTGGGACTCTGCAGAGAAAGTCTCTGCAGACTGCTGAATCCACACACGGGTTTAACTCTGGAAGTTGAGTGCACACATTGACAACCGTTCTGTTAGCTGCGTTTTGGATTTAGAAGCAGATATTTCCCTGTGCTTCCTGCTGTTTCTTCCATATGCCGGTAATGGGCTGAAAACGCCTGTTTTGGGACTCTGCAGAGAAAGTCTCTGCAGACTGCTGAATCCACACACGGGTTTAACTCTGGAAGTTGAGTGCACACGTTGACAACCGTTCTGTTAGATAGCTGCGTTTTGGATTTAGAAGCAGATATTTCCCTGTGCTTACTGCTGTTTCTTCCATATGCCGGTAATGGGCTGAAAACGCCTGTTTTGGGACTCTGCAGAGAAAGTGTTTGCAGACTGCTGAATCCACACACGGGTTTAACTCTGGAAGTTGAGTGCACACATTGACAACCGTTCTGTTAGATAGCTGCGTTTTGGATTTAGAAGCAGATATTTCCCTGTGCTTACTGCTGTTTCTTCCATATGCCGGTAATGGGCTGAAAACGCCTGTTTTGGGACTCTGCAGAGAAAGTCTCTGCAGAATGCTGAATCCACACACGGGTTTAACTCTGGAAGTTGAGTGCACACATTGACAACCGTTCTGTTAGATAGCTGCGTTTTGGATTTAGAAGCAGATATTTCCCTGTGCTTACTGCTGTTTCTTCCATATGCCGGTAATGGGCTGAAAACGCCTGTTTTGGGACTCTGCAGAGAAAGTCTCTGCAGACTGCTGAATCCACACACGGGTTTAACTCTGGAAGTTGAGTGCACACATTGACAACCGTTCTGTTAGATAGCTGCGTTTTGGATTTAGAAGCAGATATTTCCCTGTGCTTACTGCTGTTTCTTCCATATGCCGGTAATGGGCTGAAAACGCCTGTTTTGGGACTCTGCAGAGAAAGTCTCTGCAGACTGCTGAATCCACACACGGGTTTAACTCTGGAAGTTGAGTGCACACATTGACAACCGTTCTGTTAGATAGCTGCGTTTTGGATTTAGAAGCAGATATTTCCCTGTGCTTACTGCTGTTTCTTCCATATGCCGGTAATGGGCTGAAAACGCCTGTTTTGGGACTCTGCAGAGAAAGTCTCTGCAGACTGCTGAATCCACACACGGGTTTAACTCTGGAAGTTGAGTGCACACATTGACAACCGTTCTGTTAGATAGCTGCGTTTTGGATTTAGAAGCAGATATTTCCCTGTGCTTACTGCTGTTTCTTCCATATGCCGGTAATGGGCTGAAAACGCCTGTTTTGGGACTCTGCAGAGAAAGTCTCTGCAGACTGCTGAATCCACACACGGGTTTAACTCTGGAAGTTGAGTGCACACATTGACAACCGTTCTGTTAGATAGCTGCGTTTTGGATTTAGAAGCAGATATTTCCCTGTGCTTACTGCTGTTTCTTCCATATGCCGGTAATGGGCTGAAAACGCCTGTCTTGGGACTCTGCAGAGAAAGTCTCTGCAGACTGCTGAATCCACACACGGGTTTAACTCTGGAAGTTGAGTGCACACATTGACAACCGTTCTGTTAGATAGCTGCGTTTTGGATTTAGAAGCAGATATTTCCCTGTGCTTACTGCTGTTTCTTCCATATGCCGGTAATGGGCTGAAAACGCCTGTTTTGGGACTCTGCAGAGAAAGTCTCTGCAGACTGCTGAATCCACACACGGGTTTAACTCTGGAAGTTGAGTGCACACATTGACAACCGTTCTGTTAGATAGCTGCGTTTTGGATTTAGAAGCAGATATTTCCCTGTGCTTACTGCTGTTTCTTCCATATGCCGGTAATGGGCTGAAAACGCCTGTTTTGGGACTCTGCAGAGAAAGTCTCTGCAGACTGCTGAATCCACACACGGGTTTAACTCTGGAAGTTGAGTGCACACATTGACAACCGTTCTGTTAGATAGCTGCGTTTTGGATTTAGAAGCAGATATTTCCCTGTGCTTACTGCTGTTTCTTCCATATGCCGGTAATGGGCTGAAAACGCCTGTTTTGGGACTCTGCAGAGAAAGTCTCTGCAGACTGCTGAATCCACACACGGGTTTAACTCTGGAAGTTGAGTGCACACATTGACAACCGTTCTGTTAGATAGCTGCGTTTTGGATTTAGAAGCAGATATTTCCCTGTGCTTACTGCTGTTTCTTCCATATGCCGGTAATGGGCTGAAAACGCCTGTTTTGGGACTCTGCAGAGAAAGTCTCTGCAGACTGCTGAATCCACACACGGGTTTAACTCTGGAAGTTGAGTGCACACATTGACAACCGTTCTGTTAGATAGCTGCGTTTTGGATTGAGAAGCAGATATTTCCCTGTGCTTACTGCTGTTTCTTCCATATGCCGGTAATGGGCTGAAAACGCCTGTCTTGGGACTCTGCAGAGAAAGTGTTTGCAGACTGCTGAATCCACACACGGGTTTAACTCTGGAAGTTGAGTGCACACATTGACAACCGTTCTGTTAGATAGCTGCGTTTTGGATTTAGAAGCAGATATTTCCCTGTGCTTACTGCTGTTTCTTCCATATGCCGGTAATGGGCTGAAAACGCCTGTCTTGGGACTCTGCAGAGAAAGTGTTTGCAGACTGCTGAATCCACACACGGGTTTAACTCTGGAAGTTGAGTGCACACATTGACAACCGTTCTGTTAGATAGCTGCGTTTTGGATTTAGAAGCAGATATTTCCCTGTGCTTACTGCTGTTTCTTCCATATGCCGGTAATGGGCTGAAAACGCCTGTTTTGGGACTCTGCAGAGAAAGTCTCTGCAGACTGCTGAATCCACACACGGGTTTAACTCTGGAAGTTGAGTGCACACATTGACAACCGTTCTGTTAGATAGCTGCGTTTTGGATTTAGAAGCAGATATTTCCCTGTGCTTACTGCTGTTTCTTCCATATGCCGGTAATGGGCTGAAAACGCCTGTTTTGGGACTCTGCAGAGAAAGTCTCTGCAGACTGCTGAATCCACACACGGGTTTAACTCTGGAAGTTGAGTGCACACATTGACAACCGTTCTGTTAGATAGCTGCGTTTTGGATTTAGAAGCAGATATTTCCCTGTGCTTACTGCTGTTTCTTCCATATGCCGGTAATGGGCTGAAAACGCCTGTTTTGGGACTCTGCAGAGAAAGTCTCTGCAGACTGCTGAATCCACACACGGGTTTAACTCTGGAAGTTGAGTGCACACATTGACAACCGTTCTGTTAGATAGCTGCGTTTTGGATTTAGAAGCAGATATTTCCCTGTGCTTACTGCTGTTTCTTCCATATGCCGGTAATGGGCTGAAAACGCCTGTTTTGGGACTCTGCAGAGAAAGTCTCTGCAGACTGCTGAATCCACACACGGGTTTAACTCTGGAAGTTGAGTGCACACATTGACAACCGTTCTGTTAGATAGCTGCGTTTTGGATTTAGAAGCAGATATTTCCCTGTGCTTACTGCTGTTTCTTCCATATGCCGGTAATGGGCTGAACACGCCTGTTTTGGGACTCTGCAGAGAAAGTCTCTGCAGACTGCTGAATCCACACACGGGTTTAACTCTGGAAGTTGAGTGCACACATTGACAACCGTTCTGTTAGATAGCTGCGTTTTGGATTTAGAAGCAGATATTTCCCTGTGCTTACTGCTGTTTCTTCCATATGCCGGTAATGGGCTGAAAACGCCTGTTTTGGGACTCTGCAGAGAAAGTCTCTGCAGACTGCTGAATCCACACACGGGTTTAACTCTGGAAGTTGAGTGCACACATTGACAACCGTTCTGTTAGATAGCTGCGTTTTGGATTTAGAAGCAGATATTTCCCTGTGCTTACTGCTGTTTCTTCCATATGCCGGTAATGGGCTGAAAACGCCTGTTTTGGGACTCTGCAGAGAAAGTCTCTGCAGACTGCTGAATCCACACACGGGTTTAACTCTGGAAGTTGAGTGCACACATTGACAACCGTTCTGTTAGATAGCTGCGTTTTGGATTTAGAAGCAGATATTTCCCTGTGCTTACTGCTGTTTCTTCCATATGCCGGTAATGGGCTGAAAACGCCTGTTTTGGGACTCTGCAGAGAAAGTCTCTGCAGACTGCTGAATCCACACACGGGTTTAACTCTGGAAGTTGAGTGCACACATTGACAACCGTTCTGTTAGATAGCTGCGTTTTGGATTTAGAAGCAGATATTTCCCTGTGCTTACTGCTGTTTCTTCCATATGCCGGTAATGGGCTGAAAACGCCTGTTTTGGGACTCTGCAGAGAAAGTCTCTGCAGACTGCTGAATCCACACACGGGTTTAACTCTGGAAGTTGAGTGCACACATTGACAACCGTTCTGTTAGATAGCTGCGTTTTGGATTTAGAAGCAGATATTTCCCTGTGCTTACTGCTGTTTCTTCCATATGCCGGTAATGGGCTGAAAACGCCTGTTTTGGGACTCTGCAGAGAAAGTCTCTGCAGACTGCTGAATCCACACACGGGTTTAACTCTGGAAGTTGAGTGCACACATTGACAACCGTTCTGTTAGATAGCTGCGTTTTGGATTTAGAAGCAGATATTTCCCTGTGCTTACTGCTGTTTCTTCCATATGCCGGTAATGGGCTGAAAACGCCTGTTTTGGGACTCTGCAGAGAAAGTCTCTGCAGACTGCTGAATCCACACACGGGTTTAACTCTGGAAGTTGAGTGCACACATTGACAACCGTTCTGTTAGATAGCTGCGTTTTGGATTTAGAAGCAGATATTTCCCTGTGCTTACTGCTGTTTCTTCCATATGCCGGTAATGGGCTGAAAACGCCTGTTTTGGGACTCTGCAGAGAAAGTCTCTGCAGACTGCTGAATCCACACACGGGTTTAACTCTGGAAGTTGAGTGCACACATTGACAACCGTTCTGTTAGATAGCTGCGTTTTGGATTTAGAAGCAGATATTTCCCTGTGCTTACTGCTGTTTCTTCCATATGCCGGTAATGGGCTGAAAACGCCTGTTTTGGGACTCTGCAGAGAAAGTCTCTGCAGACTGCTGAATCCACACACGGGTTTAACTCTGGAAGTTGAGTGCACACATTGACAACCGTTCTGTTAGATAGCTGCGTTTTGGATTTAGAAGCAGATATTTCCCTGTGCTTACTGCTGTTTCTTCCATATGCCGGTAATGGGCTGAAAACGCCTGTTTTGGGACTCTGCAGAGAAAGTCTCTGCAGACTGCTGAATCCACACACGGGTTTAACTCTGGAAGTTGAGTGCACACATTGACAACCGTTCTGTTAGATAGCTGCGTTTTGGATTTAGAAGCAGATATTTCCCTGTGCTTACTGCTGTTTCTTCCATATGCCGGTAATGGGCTGAAAACGCCTGTTTTGGGACTCTGCAGAGAAAGTCTCTGCAGACTGCTGAATCCACACACGGGTTTAACTCTGGAAGTTGAGTGCACACATTGACAACCGTTCTGTTAGATAGCTGCGTTTTGGATTTAGAAGCAGATATTTCCCTGTGCTTACTGCTGTTTCTTCCATACGCCGGTAATGGGCTGAAAACGCCTGTTTTGGGACTCTGCAGAGAAAGTCTCTGCAGACTGCTGAATCCACACACGGGTTTAACTCTGGAAGTTGAGTGCACACATTGACAACCGTTCTGTTAGATAGCTGCGTTTTGGATTTAGAAGCAGATATTTCCCTGTGCTTACTGCTGTTTCTTCCATATGCCGGTAATGGGCTGAAAACGCCTGTTTTGGGACTCTGCAGAGAAAGTCTCTGCAGACTGCTGAATCCACACACGGGTTTAACTCTGGAAGTTGAGTGCACACATTGACAACCGTTCTGTTAGATAGCTGCGTTTTGGATTTAGAAGCAGATATTTCCCTGTGCTTACTGCTGTTTCTTCCATATGCCGGTAATGGGCTGAACACGCCTGTTTTGGGACTCTGCAGAGAAAGTCTCTGCAGACTGCTGAATCCACACACGGGTTTAACTCTGGAAGTTGAGTGCACACATTGACAACCGTTCTGTTAGATAGCTGCGTTTTGGATTTAGAAGCAGATATTTCCCTGTGCTTACTGCTGTTTCTTCCATATGCCGGTAATGGGCTGAAAACGCCTGTTTTGGGACTCTGCAGAGAAAGTCTCTGCAGACTGCTGAATCCACACACGGGTTTAACTCTGGAAGTTGAGTGCACACATTGACAACCGTTCTGTTAGATAGCTGCGTTTTGGATTTAGAAGCAGATATTTCCCTGTGCTTACTGCTGTTTCTTCCATATGCCGGTAATGGGCTGAAAACGCCTGTTTTGGGACTCTGCAGAGAAAGTCTCTGCAGACTGCTGAATCACACACGGGTTTAACTCTGGAAGTTGAGTGCACACATTGACAACCGTTCTGTTAGATAGCTGCGTTTTGGATTTAGAAGCAGATATTTCCCTGTGCTTACTGCTGTTTCTTCCC
>NW_026989623.1:0-30338 GCF_030222135.1 Aotus nancymaae | reverse complement strand
CTGTTTTGGGACTCTGCAGAGAAAGTGTTTGCAGACTGCTGAATCCACACACGGGTTTAACTCTGGAAGTTGAGTGCACACATTGACAACCGTTCTGTTAGATTGCTGCGTTTTGGATTTAGAAGCAGATATTTCCCTGTGCTTACTGCTGTTTCTTCCATATGCCGGTAATGGGCTGAAAACGCCTGTTTTGGGACTCTGCAGAGAAAGTGTTTGCAGACTGCTGAATCCACACACGGGTTTACCTCTGGAAGTTGAGTGCACACATTGACAACCGTTCTGTTAGATAGCTGCGTTTTGGATTTAGAAGCAGATATTTCCCTGTGCTTACTGCTGTTTCTTCCATATGCCGGTAATGGGCTGAAAACGCCTGTTTTGGGACTCTGCAGAGAACGTGTATGCAGACTGCTGAATCCACACACGGGTTTAACTCTGGAAGTTGAGTGCACACATTGACAACCGTTCTGTTAGATAGCTGCGTTTTGGATTTAGAAGCAGATATTTCCCTGTGCTTACTGCTGTTTCTTCCATATGCCGGTAATGGGCTGAAAACGCCTGTTTTGGGACTCTGCAGAGAAAGTCTCTGCAGACTGCTGAATCCACACACGGGTTTAACTCTGGAAGTTGAGTGCACACATTGACAACCGTTCTGTTAGATAGCTGCATTTTGGATTTAGAAGCAGATATTTCCCTGTGCTTACTGCTGTTTCTTCCATATGCCGGTAATGGACTGAAAACGCCTGTTTTGGGACTCTGCAGCGAAAGTGTTTGCAGACTGCTGAATCCACACACGGGTTTAACTCTGGAAGTTGAGTGCACACATTGACAACCGTTCTGTTAGATAGCTGCGTTTTGGATTTAGAAGCAGATATTTCCCTGTGCTTACTGCTGTTTCTTCCATATGCCGGTAATGGGCTGAAAACGCCTGTTTTGGGAATCTGCAGAGAAAGTCTCTGCAGACTGCTGAATCCACACACGGGTTTAACTCTGGAAGTTGAGTGCACACATTGACAACCGTTCTGTTAGATAGCTGCGTTTTGGATTTAGAAGCAGATATTTCCCTGTGCTTACTGCTGTTTCTTCCATATGCCGGTAATGGGCTGAAAACGCCTGTTTTGGGACTCTGCAGAGAACGTGTATGCAGACTGCTGAATCCACACACGGGTTTAACTCTGGAAGTTGAGTGCACACATTGACAACCGTTCTGTTAGATAGCTGCGTTTTGGATTTAGAAGCAGATATTTCCCTGTGCTTACTGCTGTTTCTTCCATATGCCGGTAATGGGCTGAAAACGCCTGTCTTGGGACTCTGCAGAGAAAGTCTCTGCAGACTGCTGAATCCACACACGGGTTTAACTCTGGAAGTTGAGTGCACACATTGACAACCGTTCTGTTAGATAGCTGCGTTTTGGATTTAGAAGCAGATATTTCCCTGTGCTTACTGCTGTTTCTTCCATATGCCGGTAATGGGCTGAAAACGCCTGTTTTGGGACTCTGCAGAGAAAGTCTCTGCAGACTGCTGAATCCACACACGGGTTTAACTCTGGAAGTTGAGTGCACACATTGACAACCGTTCTGTTAGATAGCTGCGTTTTGGATTTAGAAGCAGATATTTCCCTGTGCTTACTGCTGTTTCTTCCATATGCCGGTAATGGGCTGAAAACGCCTGTTTTGGGACTCTGCAGAGAAAGTCTCTGCAGACTGCTGAATCCACACACGGGTTTAACTCTGGAAGTTGAGTGCACACATTGACAACCGTTCTGTTAGATAGCTGCGTTTTGGATTTAGAAGCAGATATTTCCCTGTGCTTACTGCTGTTTCTTCCATATGCCGGTAATGGGCTGAAAACGCCTGTTTTGGGACTCTGCAGAGAACGTGTATGCAGACTGCTGAATCCACACACGGGTTTAACTCTGGAAGTTGAGTGCACACATTGACAACCGTTCTGTTAGATAGCTGCGTTTTGGATTTAGAAGCAGATATTTCCCTGTGCTTACTGCTGTTTCTTCCATATGCCGGTAATGGGCTGAAAACGCCTGTTTTGGGACTCTGCAGAGAAAGTGTTTGCAGACTGCTGAATCCACACACGGGTTTAACTCTGGAAGTTGAGTGCACACATTGACAACCGTTCTGTTAGATAGCTGCGTTTTGGATTTAGAAGCAGATATTTCCCTGTGCTTACTGCTGTTTCTTCCATATGCCGGTAATGGGCTGAAAACGCCTGTTTTGGGACTCTGCAGAGAAAGTGTTTGCAGACTGCTGAATCCACACACGGGTTTAACTCTGGAAGTTGAGTGCACACATTGACAACCGTTCTGCTAGATAGCTGCGTTTTGGATTTAGAAGCAGATATTTCCCTGGGCTTACTGTTGTTTCTTCCATATGCCGGTAATGGGCTGAAAACGCCTGTTTTGGGACTCTGCAGAGAAAGTGTTTGCAGACTGCTGAATCCACACACGGGTTTAACTCTGGAAGTTGAGTGCACACATTGACAACCGTTCTGTTAGATAGCTGCGTTTTGGATTTAGAAGCAGATATTTCCCTGTGCTTACTGCTGTTTCTTCCATATGCCGGTAATGGGCTGAAAACGCCTGTTTTGGGACTCTGCAGAGAAAGTCTCTGCAGACTGCTGAATCCACACACGGGTTTAACTCTGGAAATTGAGTGCACACATTGACAACCGTTCTGTTAGATAGCTGCATTTTGGATTTAGAAGCAGATATTTCCCTGTGCTTACTGCTGTTTCTTCCATATGCCGGTAATGGGCTGAAAACGCCTGTTTTGGGACTCTGCAGCGAAAGTGTTTGCAGACTGCTGAATCCACACACGGGTTTAACTCTGGAAGTTGAGTGCACACATTGACAACCGTTCTGTTAGATAGCTGCGTTTTGGATTTAGAAGCAGATATTTCCCTGTGCTTACTGCTGTTTCTTCCATATGCTGGTAATGGGCTGAAAACGCCTGTTTTGGGACTCTGCAGAGAAAGTGTTTGCAGACTGCTGAATCCACACACGGGTTTAACTCTGGAAGTTGAGCGCACACATTGACAACCGTTCTGTTAGATAGCTGCGTTTTGGATTTAGAAGCAGATATTTCCCTGGGCTTACTGCTGTTTCTTCCATATGCCGGTAATGGGCTGAAAACGCCTGTTTTGGGACTCTGCAGAGAAAGTGTTTGCAGACTGCTGAATCCACACACGGGTTTAACTCTGGAAGTTGAGTGCACACATTGACAACCGTTCTGTTAGATAGCTGCGTTTTGGATTTAGAAGCAGATATTTCCCTGTGCTTACTGCTGTTTCTTCCATATGCCGGTAATGGGCTGAAAACGCCTGTTTTGGGACTCTGCAGAGAAAGTGTTTGCAGACTGCTGAATCCACACACGGGTTTACCTCTGGAAGTTGAGTGCACACATTGACAACCGTTCTGTTAGATAGCTGCGTTTTGGATTTAGAAGCAGATATTTCCCTGTGCTTACTGCTGTTTCTTCCATATGCCGGTAATGGGCTGAAAACGCCTGTTTTGGGACTCTGCAGAGAAAGTGTTTGCAGACTGCTGAATCCACACACGGGTTTACCTCTGGAAGTTGAGTGCACACATTGACAACCGTTCTGTTAGATAGCTGCGTTTTGGATTTAGAAGCAGATATTTCCCTGTGCTTACTGCTGTTTCTTCCATATGCCGGTAATGGGCTGAAAACGCCTGTTTTGGGACTCTGCAGAGAAAGTCTCTGCAGACTGCTGAATCCACACACGGGTTTAACTCTGGAAGTTGAGTGCACACATTGACAACCGTTCTGTTAGATAGCTGCGTTTTGGATTTAGAAGCAGATATTTCCCTGTGCTTACTGCTGTTTCTTCCATATGCCGGTAATGGGCTGAAAACGCCTGTTTTGGGACTCTGCAGAGAAAGTCTCTGCAGACTGCTGAATCCACACACGGGTTTAACTCTGGAAGTTGAGTGCACACATTGACAACCGTTCTGTTAGATAGCTGCATTTTGGATTTAGAAGCAGATATTTCCCTGTGCTTACTGCTGTTTCTTCCATATGCCGGTAATGGACTGAAAACGCCTGTTTTGGGACTCTGCAGCGAAAGTGTTTGCAGACTGCTGAATCCACACACGGGTTTAACTCTGGAAGTTGAGTGCACACATTGACAACCGTTCTGTTAGATAGCTGCGTTTTGGATTTAGAAGCAGATATTTCCCTGTGCTTACTGCTGTTTCTTCCATATGCCGGTAATGGGCTGAAAACGCCTGTTTTGGGAATCTGCAGAGAAAGTCTCTGCAGACTGCTGAATCCACACACGGGTTTAACTCTGGAAGTTGAGTGCACACATTGACAACCGTTCTGTTAGATAGCTGCGTTTTGGATTTAGAAGCAGATATTTCCCTGTGCTTACTGCTGTTTCTTCCATATGCCGGTAATGGGCTGAAAACGCCTGTTTTGGGACTCTGCAGAGAACGTGTATGTAGACTGCTGAATCCACACACGGGTTTAACTCTGGAAGTTGAGTGCACACATTGACAACCGTTCTGTTAGATAGCTGCGTTTTGGATTTAGAAGCAGATATTTCCCTGTGCTTACTGCTGTTTCTTCCATATGCCGGTAATGGGCTGAAAACGCCTGTCTTGGGACTCTGCAGAGAAAGTCTCTGCAGACTGCTGAATCCACACACGGGTTTAACTCTGGAAGTTGAGTGCACACATTGACAACCGTTCTGTTAGATAGCTGCGTTTTGGATTTAGAAGCAGATATTTACCTGTGCTTACTGCTGTTTCTTCCATATGCCGGTAATGGGCTGAAAACGCCTGTTTTGGGACTCTGCAGAGAAAGTCTCTGCAGACTGCTGAATCCACACACGGGTTTAACTCTGGAAGTTGAGTGCACACATTGACAACCGTTCTGTTAGATAGCTGCGTTTTGGATTTAGAAGCAGATATTTCCCTGTGCTTACTGCTGTTTCTTCCATATGCCGGTAATGGGCTGAAAACGCCTGTTTTGGGACTCTGCAGAGAAAGTCTCTGCAGACTGCTGAATCCACACACGGGTTTAACTCTGGAAGTTGAGTACACACATTGACAACCGTTCTGTTAGATAGCTGCGTTTTGGATTTAGAAGCAGATATTTCCCTGTGCTTACTGCTGTTTCTTCCATATGCCGGTAATGGGCTGAAAACGCCTGTTTTGGGACTCTGCAGAGAACGTGTATGCAGACTGCTGAATCCACACACGGGTTTAACTCTGGAAGTTGAGTGCACGCATTGACAACCGTTCTGTTAGATAGCTGCGTTTTGGATTTAGAAGCAGATATTTCCCTGTGCTTACTGCTGTTTCTTCCATATGCTGGTAATGGGCTGAAAACGCCTGTTTTGGGACTCTGCAGAGAAAGTGTTTGCAGACTGCTGAATCCACACACGGGTTTAACTCTGGAAGTTGAGTGCACACATTGACAACCGTTCTGTTAGATAGCTGCGTTTTGGATTTAGAAGCAGATATTTCCCTGTGCTTACTGCTGTTTCTTCCATATGCCGGTAATGGGCTGAAAACGCCTGTTTTGGGACTCTGCAGAGAAAGTGTTTTCAGACTGCTGAATCCACACACGGGTTTAACTCTGGAAGTTGAGTGCACACATTGACAACCGTTCTGCTAGATAGCTGCGTTTTGGATTTAGAAGCAGATATTTCCCTGGGCTTACTGCTGTTTCTTCCATATGCCGGTAATGGGCTGAAAACGCCTGTTTTGGGACTCTGCAGAGAAAGTGTTTGCAGACTGCTGAATCCACACACGGGTTTAACTCTGGAAGTTGAGTGCACACATTGACAACCGTTCTGTTAGATAGCTGCGTTTTGGATTTAGAAGCAGATATTTCCCTGTGCTTACTGCTGTTTCTTCCATATGCCGGTAATGGGCTGAAAACGCCTGTTTTGGGACTCTGCAGAGAAAGTCTCTGCAGACTGCTGAATCCACACACGGGTTTAACTCTGGAAATTGAGTGCACACATTGACAACCGTTCTGTTAGATAGCTGCATTTTGGATTTAGAAGCAGATATTTCCCTGTGCTTACTGCTGTTTCTTCCATATGCCGGTAATGGGCTGAAAACGCCTGTTTTGGGACTCTGCAGCGAAAGTGTTTGCAGACTGCTGAATCCACACACGGGTTTAACTCTGGAAGTTGAGTGCACACATTGACAACCGTTCTGTTAGATCGCTGCGTTTTGGATTTAGAAGCAGATATTTCCCTGTGCTTACTGCTGTTTCTTCCATATGCTGGTAATGGGCTGAAAACGCCTGTTTTGGGACTCTGCAGAGAAAGTGTTTGCAGACTGCTGAATCCACACACGGGTTTAACTCTGGAAGTTGAGCGCACACATTGACAACCGTTCTGTTAGATAGCTGCGTTTTGGATTTAGAAGCAGATATTTCCCTGGGCTTACTGCTGTTTCTTCCATATGCCGGTAATGGGCTGAAAACGCCTGTTTTGGGACTCTGCAGAGAAAGTGTTTGCAGACTGCTGAATCCACACACGGGTTTAACTCTGGAAGTTGAGTGCACACATTGACAACCGTTCTGTTAGATAGCTGCGTTTTGGATTTAGAAGCAGATATTTCCCTGTGCTTACTGCTGTTTCTTCCATATGCCGGTAATGGGCTGAAAACGCCTGTTTTGGGACTCTGCAGAGAAAGTGTTTGCAGACTGCTGAATCCACACACGGGTTTACCTCTGGAAGTTGAGTGCACACATTGACAACCGTTCTGTTAGATAGCTGCGTTTTGGATTTAGAAGCAGATATTTCCCTGTGCTTACTGCTGTTTCTTCCATATGCCGGTAATGGGCTGAAAACGCCTGTTTTGGGACTCTGCAGAGAACGTGTATGCAGACTGCTGAATCCACACACGGGTTTAACTCTGGAAGTTGAGTGCACACATTGACAACCGTTCTGTTAGATAGCTGCGTTTTGGATTTAGAAGCAGATATTTCCCTGTGCTTACTGCTGTTTCTTCCATATGCCGGTAATGGGCTGAAAACGCCTGTTTTGGGACTCTGCAGAGAAAGTCTCTGCAGACTGCTGAATCCACACACGGGTTTAACTCTGGAAGTTGAGTGCACACATTGACAACCGTTCTGTTAGATAGCTGCATTTTGGATTTAGAAGCAGATATTTCCCTGTGCTTACTGCTGTTTCTTCCATATGCCGGTAATGGACTGAAAACGCCTGTTTTGGGACTCTGCAGCGAAAGTGTTTGCAGACTGCTGAATCCACACACGGGTTTAACTCTGGAAGTTGAGTGCACACATTGACAACCGTTCTGTTAGATAGCTGCGTTTTGGATTTAGAAGCAGATATTTCCCTGTGCTTACTGCTGCTTCTTCCATATGCTGGTAATGTGCTGAAAACGCCTGTTTTGGGACTCTGCAGAGAAAGTGTTTGCAGACTGCTGAATCCACACACGGGTTTAACTCTGGAAGTTGAGTGCACACATTGACAACCGTTCTGTTAGATTGCTGCGTTTTGGATTTAGAAGCAGATATTTCCCTGTGCTTACTGCTGTTTCTTCCATATGCCGGTAATGGGCTGAAAACGCCTGTTTTGGGACTCTGCAGAGAAAGTGTTTGCAGACTGCTGAATCCACACACGGGTTTAACTCTGGAAGTTGAGTGCACACATTGACAACCGTTCTGCTAGATAGCTGCGTTTTGGATTTAGAAGCAGACATTTCCCTGTGCTTACTGCTGTTTCTTCCATATGCCGGTAATGGGCTGAAAACGCCTGTTTTGGGACTCTGCAGAGAAAGTGTTTGCAGACTGCTGAATCCACACACGGGTTTAACTCTGGAAGTTGAGTGCACACATTGACAACCGTTCTGTTAGATAGCTGCATTTTGGATTTAGAAGCAGATATTTCCCTGTGCTTACTGCTGTTTCTTCCATATGCCGGTAATGGGCTGAAAACTCCTGTTTTGGGACTCTGCAGAGAAAGTGTTTGCAGACTGCTGAATCCACACACGGGTTTACCTCTGGAAGTTGAGTGCACACATTGACAACCGTTCTGTTAGATAGCTGCGTTTTGGATTTAGAAGCAGATATTTCCCTGTGCTTACTGCTGTTTCTTCCATATGCCGGTAATGGGCTGAAAACGCCTGTTTTGGGACTCTGCAGAGAAAGTGTTTGCAGACTGCTGAATCCACACACGGGTTTAACTCTGGAAGTTGAGTGCACACATTGACAACCGTTCTGTTAGATAGCTGCGTTTTGGATTTAGAAGCAGATATTTCCCTGTGCTTACTGCTGTTTGTTCCATATGCCGGTAATGGGCTGAAAACGCCTGTTTTGGGACTCTGCAGAGAAAGTGTTTGCAGACTGCTGAATCCACACACGGGTTTAACTCTGGAAGTTGAGTGCACACATTGACAACCGTTCTGTTAGATAGCTGCGTTTTGGATTTAGAAGCAGATATTTCCCTGTGCTTACTGCTGTTTCTTCCATATGCCGGTAATGGACTGAAAACGCCTGTTTTGGGACTCTGCAGCGAAAGTGTTTGCAGACTGCTGAATCCACACACGGGTTTAACTCTGGAAGTTGAGTGCACACATTGACAACCGTTCTGTTAGATAGCTGCGTTTTGGATTTAGAAGCAGATATTTCCCTGTGCTTACTGCTGTTTCTTCCATATGCTGGTAATGGGCTGAAAACGCCTGTTTTGGGACTCTGCAGAGAAAGTGTTTGCAGACTGCTGAATCCACACACGGGTTTAACTCTGGAAGTTGAGTGCACACATTGACAACCGTTCTGTTAGATAGCTGCGTTTTGGATTTAGAAGCAGATATTTCCCTGTGCTTACTGCTGTTTCTTCCATATGCCGGTAATGGGCTGAAAACGCCTGTTTTGGGACTCTGCAGAGAAAGTGTTTGCAGACTGCTGAATCCACACACGGGTTTAACTCTGGAAGTTGAGTGCACACATTGACAACCGTTCTGCTAGATAGCTGCGTTTTGGATTTAGAAGCAGATATTTCCCTGTGCTTACTGCTGTTTCTTCCATATGCCGGTAATGGGCTGAAAACGCCTGTTTTGGGACTCTGCAGAGAAAGTCTCTGCAGACTGCTGAATCCACACACGGGTTTAACTCTGGAAGTTGAGTACACACATTGACAACCGTTCTGTTAGATAGCTGCGTTTTGGATTTAAGAAGCAGATATTTCCCTGTGCTTACTGCTGTTTCTTCCATATGCCGGTAATGGGCTGAAAACGCCTGTTTTGGGACTCTGCAGAGAACGTGTATGCAGACTGCTGAATCCACACACGGGTTTAACTCTGGAAGTTGAGTGCACGCATTGACAACCGTTCTGTTAGATAGCTGCGTTTTGGATTTAGAAGCAGATATTTCCCTGTGCTTACTGCTGTTTCTTCCATATGCTGGTAATGGGCTGAAAACGCCTGTTTTGGGACTCTGCAGAGAAAGTGTTTGCAGACTGCTGAATCCACACACGGGTTTAACTCTGGAAGTTGAGTGCACACATTGACAACCGTTCTGTTAGATAGCTGCGTTTTGGATTTAGAAGCAGATATTTCCCTGTGCTTACTGCTGTTTCTTCCATATGCCGGTAATGGGCTGAAAACGCCTGTTTTGGGACTCTGCAGAGAAAGTGTTTTCAGACTGCTGAATCCACACACGGGTTTAACTCTGGAAGTTGAGTGCACACATTGACAACCGTTCTGCTAGATAGCTGCGTTTTGGATTTAGAAGCAGATATTTCCCTGGGCTTACTGCTGTTTCTTCCATATGCCGGTAATGGGCTGAAAACGCCTGTTTTGGGACTCTGCAGAGAAAGTGTTTGCAGACTGCTGAATCCACACACGGGTTTAACTCTGGAAGTTGAGTGCACACATTGACAACCGTTCTGTTAGATAGCTGCGTTTTGGATTTAGAAGCAGATATTTCCCTGTGCTTACTGCTGTTTCTTCCATATGCCGGTAATGGGCTGAAAACGCCTGTTTTGGGACTCTGCAGAGAAAGTCTCTGCAGACTGCTGAATCCACACACGGGTTTAACTCTGGAAATTGAGTGCACACATTGACAACCGTTCTGTTAGATAGCTGCATTTTGGATTTAGAAGCAGATATTTCCCTGTGCTTACTGCTGTTTCTTCCATATGCCGGTAATGGGCTGAAAACGCCTGTTTTGGGACTCTGCAGAGAAAGTCTCTGCAGACTGCTGAATCCACACACGGGTTTAACTCTGGAAGTTGAGTGCACACATTGACAACCGTTCTGTTAGATAGCTGCATTTTGGATTTAGAAGCAGATATTTCCCTGTGCTTACTGCTGTTTCTTCCATATGCCGGTAATGGACTGAAAACGCCTGTTTTGGGACTCTGCAGCGAAAGTGTTTGCAGACTGCTGAATCCACACACGGGTTTAACTCTGGAAGTTGAGTGCACACATTGACAACCGTTCTGTTAGATAGCTGCGTTTTGGATTTAGAAGCAGATATTTCCCTGTGCTTACTGCTGCTTCTTCCATATGCTGGTAATGTGCTGAAAACGCCTGTTTTGGGACTCTGCAGAGAAAGTGTTTGCAGACTGCTGAATCCACACACGGGTTTAACTCTGGAAGTTGAGTGCACACATTGACAACCGTTCTGTTAGATTGCTGCGTTTTGGATTTAGAAGCAGATATTTCCCTGTGCTTACTGCTGTTTCTTCCATATGCCGGTAATGGGCTGAAAACGCCTGTTTTGGGACTCTGCAGAGAAAGTGTTTGCAGACTGCTGAATCCACACACGGGTTTAACTCTGGAAGTTGAGTGCACACATTGACAACCGTTCTGCTAGATAGCTGCGTTTTGGATTTAGAAGCAGATATTTCCCTGTGCTTACTGCTGTTTCTTCCATATGCCGGTAATGGGCTGAAAACGCCTGTTTTGGGACTCTGCAGAGAAAGTGTTTGCAGACTGCTGAATCCACACACGGGTTTAACTCTGGAAGTTGAGTGCACACATTGACAACCGTTCTGTTAGATAGCTGCATTTTGGATTTAGAAGCAGATATTTCCCTGTGCTTACTGCTGTTTCTTCCATATGCCGGTAATGGGCTGAAAACTCCTGTTTTGGGACTCTGCAGAGAAAGTGTTTGCAGACTGCTGAATCCACACACGGGTTTACCTCTGGAAGTTGAGTGCACACATTGACAACCGTTCTGTTAGATAGCTGCGTTTTGGATTTAGAAGCAGATATTTCCCTGTGCTTACTGCTGTTTCTTCCATATGCCGGTAATGGGCTGAAAACGCCTGTTTTGGGACTCTGCAGAGAAAGTGTTTGCAGACTGCTGAATCCACACACGGGTTTAACTCTGGAAGTTGAGTGCACACATTGACAACCGTTCTGTTAGATAGCTGCGTTTTGGATTTAGAAGCAGATATTTCCCTGTGCTTACTGCTGTTTGTTCCATATGCCGGTAATGGGCTGAAAACGCCTGTTTTGGGACTCTGCAGAGAAAGTGTTTGCAGACTGCTGAATCCACACACGGGTTTAACTCTGGAAGTTGAGTGCACACATTGACAACCGTTCTGTTAGATAGCTGCGTTTTGGATTTAGAAGCAGATATTTCCCTGTGCTTACTGCTGTTTCTTCCATATGCCGGTAATGGACTGAAAACGCCTGTTTTGGGGACTCTGCAGCGAAAGTGTTTGCAGACTGCTGAATCCACACACGGGTTTAACTCTGGAAGTTGAGTGCACACATTGACAACCGTTCTGTTAGATAGCTGCGTTTTGGATTTAGAAGCAGATATTTCCCTGTGCTTACTGCTGTTTCTTCCATATGCTGGTAATGGGCTGAAAACGCCTGTTTTGGGACTCTGCAGAGAAAGTGTTTGCAGACTGCTGAATCCACACACGGGTTTAACTCTGGAAGTTGAGTGCACACATTGACAACCGTTCTGTTAGATAGCTGCGTTTTGGATTTAGAAGCAGATATTTCCCTGTGCTTACTGCTGTTTCTTCCATATGCCGGTAATGGGCTGAAAACGCCTGTTTTGGGACTCTGCAGAGAAAGTGTTTGCAGACTGCTGAATCCACACACGGGTTTAACTCTGGAAGTTGAGTGCACACATTGACAACCGTTCTGCTAGATAGCTGCGTTTTGGATTTAGAAGCAGATATTTCCCTGTGCTTACTGCTGTTTCTTCCATATGCCGGTAATGGGCTGAAAACGCCTGTTTTGGGACTCTGCAGAGAAAGTGTTTGCAGACTGCTGAATCCACACACGGGTTTACCTCTGGAAGTTGAGTGCACACATTGACAACCGTTCTGTTAGATAGCTGCGTTTTGGATTTAGAAGCAGATATTTCCCTGTGCTTACTGCTGTTTCTTCCATATGCCGGTAATGGGCTGAAAACGCCTGTTTTGGGACTCTGCAGAGAAAGTGTTTGCAGACTGCTGAATCCACACACGGGTTTACCTCTGGAAGTTGAGTGCACACATTGACAACCGTTCTGTTAGATAGCTGCGTTTTGGATTTAGAAGCAGATATTTCCCTGTGCTTACTGCTGTTTCTTCCATATGCCGGGTAATGGGCTGAAAACGCCTGTTTTGGGACTCTGCAGAGAACGTGTATGCAGACTGCTGAATCCACACACGGGTTTAACTCTGGAAGTTGAGTGCACACATTGACAACCGTTCTGTTAGATAGCTGCGTTTTGGATTTAGAAGCAGATATTTCCCTGTGCTTACTGCTGTTTCTTCCATATGCCGGTAATGGGCTGAAAACGCCTGTTTTGGGACTCTGCAGAGAAAGTCTCTGCAGACTGCTGAATCCACACACGGGTTTAACTCTGGAAGTTGAGTGCACACATTGACAACCGTTCTGTTAGATAGCTGCATTTTGGATTTAGAAGCAGATATTTCCCTGTGCTTACTGCTGTTTCTTCCATATGCCGGTAATGGACTGAAAACGCCTGTTTTGGGACTCTGCAGCGAAAGTGTTTGCAGACTGCTGAATCCACACACGGGTTTAACTCTGGAAGTTGAGTGCACACATTGACAACCGTTCTGTTAGATAGCTGTTTTGGATTTAGAAGCAGATATTTCCCTGTGCTTACTGCTGTTTCTTCCATATGCTGGTAATGGGCTGAAAACGCCTGTTTTGGGACTCTGCAGAGAAAGTGTTTGCAGACTGCTGAATCCACACACGGGTTTAACTCTGGAAGTTGAGTGCACACATTGACAACCGTTCTGTTAGATAGCTGCGTTTTGGATTTAGAAGCAGATATTTCCCTGTGCTTACTGCTGTTTCTTCCATATGCCGGTAATGGGCTGAAAACGCCTGTTTTGGGACTCTGCAGAGAAAGTGTTTGCAGACTGCTGAATCCACACACGGGTTTAACTCTGGAAGTTGAGTGCACACATTGACAACCGTTCTGTTAGATAGCTGCGTTTTGGATTTAGAAGCAGATATTTCCCTGTGCTTACTGCTGTTTCTTCCATATGCCGGTAATGGGCTGAAAACGCCTGTTTTGGGACTCTGCAGAGAAAGTGTTTGCAGACTGCTGAATCCACACACGGGTTTACCTCTGGAAGTTGAGTGCACACATTGACAACCGTTCTGTTAGATAGCTGCGTTTTGGATTTAGAAGCAGATATTTCCCTGTGCTTACTGCTGTTTCTTCCATATGCCGGTAATGGGCTGAAAACGCCTGTTTTGGGACTCTGCAGGGAACGTGTATGCAGACTGCTGAATCCACACACGGGTTTAACTCTGGAAGTTGAGTGCACACATTGACAACCGTTCTGTTAGATAGCTGCGTTTTGGATTTAGAAGCAGATATTTCCCTGTGCTTACTGCTGTTTCTTCCATATGCCGGTAATGGGCTGAAAACGCCTGTTTTGGGACTCTGCAGAGAACGTGTATGCAGACTGCTGAATCCACACACGGGTTTAACTCTGGAAGTTGAGTGCACACATTGACAACCGTTCTGTTAGATAGCTGCATTTTGGATTTAGAAGCAGATATTTCCCTGTGCTTACTGCTGTTTCTTCCATATGCCGGTAATGGACTGAAAACGCCTGTTTTGGGACTCTGCAGCGAAAGTGTTTGCAGACTGCTGAATCCACACACGGGTTTAACTCTGGAAGTTGAGTGCACACATTGACAACCGTTCTGTTAGATAGCTGCGTTTTGGATTTAGAAGCAGATATTTCCCTGTGCTTACTGCTGTTTCTTCCATATGCCGGTAATGGGCTGAAAACGCCTGTTTTGGGACTCTGCAGAGAAAGTGTTTGCAGACTGCTGAATCCACACACGGGTTTAACTCTGGAAGTTGAGTGCACACATTGACAACCGTTCTGCTAGATAGCTGCGTTTTGGATTTAGAAGCAGATATTTCCCTGTGCTTACTGCTGTTTCTTCCATATGCCGGTAATGGGCTGAAAACGCCTGTTTTGGGACTCTGCAGAGAAAGTGTTTGCAGACTGCTGAATCCACACACGGGTTTAACTCTGGAAGTTGAGTGCACACATTGACAACCGTTCTGTTAGATAGCTGCATTTTGGATTTAGAAGCAGATATTTCCCTGTGCTTACTGCTGTTTCTTCCATATGCCGGTAATGGGCTGAAAACTCCTGTTTTGGGACTCTGCAGAGAAAGTGTTTGCAGACTGCTGAATCCACACACGGGTTTACCTCTGGAAGTTGAGTGCACACATTGACAACCGTTCTGTTAGATAGCTGCGTTTTGGATTTAGAAGCAGATATTTCCCTGTGCTTACTGCTGTTTCTTCCATATGCCGGTAATGGGCTGAAAACGCCTGTTTTGGGACTCTGCAGAGAAAGTGTTTGCAGACTGCTGAATCCACACACGGGTTTAACTCTGGAAGTTGAGTGCACACATTGACAACCGTTCTGTTAGATAGCTGCATTTTGGATTTAGAAGCAGATATTTCCCTGTGCTTACTGCTGTTTCTTCCATATGCCGGTAATGGGCTGAAAACTCCTGTTTTGGGACTCTGCAGAGAAAGTGTTTGCAGACTGCTGAATCCACACACGGGTTTACCTCTGGAAGTTGAGTGCACACATTGACAACCGTTCTGTTAGATAGCTGCGTTTTGGATTTAGAAGCAGATATTTCCCTGTGCTTACTGCTGTTTCTTCCATATGCCGGTAATGGGCTGAAAACGCCTGTTTTGGGACTCTGCAGAGAACGTGTATGCAGACTGCTGAATCCACACACGGGTTTAACTCTGGAAGTTGAGTGCACACATTGACAACCGTTCTGTTAGATAGCTGCGTTTTGGATTTAGAAGCAGATATTTCCCTGTGCTTACTGCTGTTTCTTCCATATGCCGGTAATGGGCTGAAAACGCCTGTTTTGGGACTCTGCAGAGAAAGTCTCTGCAGACTGCTGAATCCACACACGGGTTTAACTCTGGAAGTTGAGTGCACACTTTGACAACCGTTCTGTTAGATAGCTGCATTTTGGATTTAGAAGCAGATATTTCCCTGTGCTTACTGCTGTTTCTTCCATATGCCGGTAATGGACTGAAAACGCCTGTTTTGGGACTCTGCAGCGAAAGTGTTTGCAGACTGCTGAATCCACACACGGGTTTAACTCTGGAAGTTGAGTGCACACATTGACAACCGTTCTGTTAGATAGCTGCGTTTTGGATTTAGAAGCAGATATTTCCCTGTGCTTACTGCTGTTTCTTCCATATGCTGGTAATGGGCTGAAAACGCCTGTTTTGGGACTCTGCAGAGAAAGTGTTTGCAGACTGCTGAATCCACACACGGGTTTAACTCTGGAAGTTGAGTGCACACATTGACAACCGTTCTGTTAGATAGCTGCGTTTTGGATTTAGAAGCAGATATTTCCCTGTGCTTACTGCTGTTTCTTCCATATGCCGGTAATGGGCTGAAAACGCCTGTTTTGGGACTCTGCAGAGAAAGTGTTTGCAGACTGCTGAATCCACACACGGGTTTAACTCTGGAAGTTGAGTGCACACATTGACAACCGTTCTGTTAGATAGCTGCGTTTTGGATTTAGAAGCAGATATTTCCCTGTGCTTACTGCTGTTTCTTCCATATGCCGGTAATGGGCTGAAAACGCCTGTTTTGGGACTCTGCAGAGAAAGTGTTTGCAGACTGCTGAATCCACACACGGGTTTACCTCTGGAAGTTGAGTGCACACATTGACAACCGTTCTGTTAGATAGCTGCGTTTTGGATTTAGAAGCAGATATTTCCCTGTGCTTACTGCTGTTTCTTCCATATGCCGGTAATGGGCTGAAAACGCCTGTTTTGGGACTCTGCAGGGAACGTGTATGCAGACTGCTGAATCCACACACGGGTTTAACTCTGGAAGTTGAGTGCACACATTGACAACCGTTCTGTTAGATAGCTGCGTTTTGGATTTAGAAGCAGATATTTCCCTGTGCTTACTGCTGTTTCTTCCATATGCCGGTAATGGGCTGAAAACGCCTGTTTTGGGACTCTGCAGAGAACGTGTATGCAGACTGCTGAATCCACACACGGGTTTAACTCTGGAAGTTGAGTGCACACATTGACAACCGTTCTGTTAGATAGCTGCATTTTGGATTTAGAAGCAGATATTTCCCTGTGCTTACTGCTGTTTCTTCCATATGCCGGTAATGGACTGAAAACGCCTGTTTTGGGACTCTGCAGCGAAAGTGTTTGCAGACTGCTGAATCCACACACGGGTTTAACTCTGGAAGTTGAGTGCACACATTGACAACCGTTCTGTTAGATAGCTGCGTTTTGGATTTAGAAGCAGATATTTCCCTGTGCTTACTGCTGTTTCTTCCATATGCCGGTAATGGGCTGAAAACGCCTGTTTTGGGACTCTGCAGAGAAAGTGTTTGCAGACTGCTGAATCCACACACGGGTTTAACTCTGGAAGTTGAGTGCACACATTGACAACCGTTCTGCTAGATAGCTGCGTTTTGGATTTAGAAGCAGATATTTCCCTGTGCTTACTGCTGTTTCTTCCATATGCCGGTAATGGGCTGAAAACGCCTGTTTTGGGACTCTGCAGAGAAAGTGTTTGCAGACTGCTGAATCCACACACGGGTTTAACTCTGGAAGTTGAGTGCACACATTGACAACCGTTCTGTTAGATAGCTGCATTTTGGATTTAGAAGCAGATATTTCCCTGTGCTTACTGCTGTTTCTTCCATATGCCGGTAATGGGCTGAAAACTCCTGTTTTGGGACTCTGCAGAGAAAGTGTTTGCAGACTGCTGAATCCACACACGGGTTTACCTCTGGAAGTTGAGTGCACACATTGACAACCGTTCTGTTAGATAGCTGCGTTTTGGATTTAGAAGCAGATATTTCCCTGTGCTTACTGCTGTTTCTTCCATATGCCGGTAATGGACTGAAAACGCCTGTTTTGGGACTCTGCAGCGAAAGTGTTTGCAGACTGCTGAATCCACACACGGGTTTAACTCTGGAAGTTGAGTGCACACATTGACAACCGTTCTGTTAGATAGCTGCGTTTTGGATTTAGAAGCAGATATTTCCCTGTGCTTACTGCTGTTTCTTCCATATGCTGGTAATGGGCTGAAAACGCCTGTTTTGGGACTCTGCAGAGAAAGTGTTTGCAGACTGCTGAATCCACACACGGGTTTAACTCTGGAAGTTGAGTGCACACATTGACAACCGTTCTGTTAGATAGCTGCGTTTTGGATTTAGAAGCAGATATTTCCCTGTGCTTACTGCTGTTTCTTCCATATGCCGGTAATGGGCTGAAAACGCCTGTTTTGGGACTCTGCAGAGAAAGTGTTTGCAGACTGCTGAATCCACACACGGGTTTAACTCTGGAAGTTGAGTGCACACATTGACAACCGTTCTGCTAGATAGCTGCGTTTTGGATTTAGAAGCAGATATTTCCCTGTGCTTACTGCTGTTTCTTCCATATGCCGGTAATGGGCTGAAAACGCCTGTTTTGGGACTCTGCAGAGAAAGTGTTTGCAGACTGCTGAATCCACACACGGGTTTACCTCTGGAAGTTGAGTGCACACATTGACAACCGTTCTGTTAGATAGCTGCGTTTTGGATTTAGAAGCAGATATTTCCCTGTGCTTACTGCTGTTTCTTCCATATGCCGGTAATGGGCTGAAAACGCCTGTTTTGGGACTCTGCAGAGAAAGTGTTTGCAGACTGCTGAATCCACACACGGGTTTAACTCTGGAAGTTGAGTGCACACATTGACAACCGTTCTGTTAGATAGCTGCGTTTTGGATTTAGAAGCAGATATTTCCCTGTGCTTACTGCTGTTTCTTCCATATGCCGGTAATGGGCTGAAAACGCCTGTTTTGGGACTCTGCAGAGAACGTGTATGCAGACTGCTGAATCCACACACGGGTTTAACTCTGGAAGTTGAGTGCACACATTGACAACCGTTCTGTTAGATAGCTGCGTTTTGGATTTAGAAGCAGATATTTCCCTGTGCTTACTGCTGTTTCTTCCATATGCCGGTAATGGGCTGAAAACGCCTGTTTTGGGACTCTGCAGAGAAAGTGTTTGCAGACTGCTGAATCCACACACGGGTTTAACTCTGGAAGTTGAGTGCACACATTGACAACCGTTCTGCTAGATAGCTGCGTTTTGGATTTAGAAGCAGATATTTCCCTGTGCTTACTGCTGTTTCTTCCATATGCCGGTAATGGGCTGAAAACGCCTGTTTTGGGACTCTGCAGAGAAAGTGTTTGCAGACTGCTGAATCCACACACGGGTTTAACTCTGGAAGTTGAGTGCACACATTGACAACCGTTCTGTTAGATAGCTGCATTTTGGATTTAGAAGCAGATATTTCCCTGTGCTTACTGCTGTTTCTTCCATATGCCGGTAATGGGCTGAAAACTCCTGTTTTGGGACTCTGCAGAGAAAGTGTTTGCAGACTGCTGAATCCACACACGGGTTTAACTCTGGAAGTTGAGTGCACACATTGACAACCGTTCTGTTAGATAGCTGCATTTTGGATTTAGAAGCAGATATTTCCCTGTGCTTACTGCTGTTTCTTCCATATGCCGGTAATGGGCTGAAAACTCCTGTTTTGGGACTCTGCAGAGAAAGTGTTTGCAGACTGCTGAATCCACACACGGGTTTACCTCTGGAAGTTGAGTGCACACATTGACAACCGTTCTGTTAGATAGCTGCGTTTTGGATTTAGAAGCAGATATTTCCCTGTGCTTACTGCTGTTTCTTCCATATGCCGGTAATGGGCTGAAAACGCCTGTTTTGGGACTCTGCAGAGAAAGTGTTTGCAGACTGCTGAATCCACACACGGGTTTAACTCTGGAAGTTGAGTGCACACATTGACAACCGTTCTGTTAGATAGCTGCGTTTTGGATTTAGAAGCAGATATTTCCCTGTGCTTACTGCTGTTTCTTCCATATGCCGGTAATGGGCTGAAAACGCCTGTTTTGGGACTCTGCAGAGAAAGTGTTTGCAGACTGCTGAATCCACACACGGGTTTAAC
Organism: Aotus nancymaae; assembly: GCF_030222135.1. NCBI lineage: Eukaryota > Metazoa > Chordata > Mammalia > Primates > Aotidae > Aotus > Aotus nancymaae. The sequence goes on along the minus strand of NW_026989623.1, from coordinate 10,851 downwards.
TCTGGAAGTTGAGTGCACACATTGACAACCGTTCTGTTAGATAGCTGCGTTTTGGATTTAGAAGCAGATATTTCCCTGTGCTTACTGCTGTTTCTTCCATATGCCGGTAATGGGCTGAAAACGCCTGTTTTGGGACTCTGCAGAGAAAGTGTTTGCAGACTGCTGAATCCACACACGGGTTTACCTCTGGAAGTTGAGTGCACACATTGACAACCGTTCTGTTAGATAGCTGCGTTTTGGATTTAGAAGCAGATATTTCCCTGTGCTTACTGCTGTTTCTTCCATATGCCGGTAATGGGCTGAAAACGCCTGTTTTGGGACTCTGCAGAGAAAGTGTTTGCAGACTGCTGAATCCACACACGGGTTTAACTCTGGAAGTTGAGTGCACACATTGACAACCGTTCTGTTAGATAGCTGCGTTTTGGATTTAGAAGCAGATATTTCCCTGTGCTTACTGCTGTTTCTTCCATATGCCGGTAATGGGCTGAAAACGCCTGTTTTGGGACTCTGCAGAGAACGTGTATGCAGACTGCTGAATCCACACACGGGTTTAACTCTGGAAGTTGAGTGCACACATTGACAACCGTTCTGTTAGATAGCTGCGTTTTGGATTTAGAAGCAGATATTTCCCTGTGCTTACTGCTGTTTCTTCCATATGCCGGTAATGGGCTGAAAACGCCTGTTTTGGGACTCTGCAGAGAAAGTCTCTGCAGACTGCTGAATCCACACACGGGTTTAACTCTGGAAGTTGAGTGCACACTTTGACAACCGTTCTGTTAGATAGCTGCATTTTGGATTTAGAAGCAGATATTTCCCTGTGCTTACTGCTGTTTCTTCCATATGCCGGTAATGGACTGAAAACGCCTGTTTTGGGACTCTGCAGCGAAAGTGTTTGCAGACTGCTGAATCCACACACGGGTTTAACTCTGGAAGTTGAGTGCACACATTGACAACCGTTCTGTTAGATAGCTGCGTTTTGGATTTAGAAGCAGATATTTCCCTGTGCTTACTGCTGTTTCTTCCATATGCTGGTAATGGGCTGAAAACGCCTGTTTTGGGACTCTGCAGAGAAAGTGTTTGCAGACTGCTGAATCCACACACGGGTTTAACTCTGGAAGTTGAGTGCACACATTGACAACCGTTCTGTTAGATAGCTGCGTTTTGGATTTAGAAGCAGATATTTCCCTGTGCTTACTGCTGTTTCTTCCATATGCCGGTAATGGGCTGAAAACGCCTGTTTTGGGACTCTGCAGAGAAAGTGTTTGCAGACTGCTGAATCCACACACGGGTTTAACTCTGGAAGTTGAGTGCACACATTGACAACCGTTCTGTTAGATAGCTGCGTTATGGATTTAGAAGCAGATATTTCCCTGTGCTTACTGCTGTTTCTTCCATATGCCGGTAATGGGCTGAAAACGCCTGTTTTGGGACTCTGCAGAGAAAGTGTTTGCAGACTGCTGAATCCACACACGGGTTTACCTCTGGAAGTTGAGTGCACACATTGACAACCGTTCTGTTAGATAGCTGCGTTTTGGATTTAGAAGCAGATATTTCCCTGTGCTTACTGCTGTTTCTTCCATATGCCGGTAATGGGCTGAAAACGCCTGTTTTGGGACTCTGCAGGGAACGTGTATGCAGACTGCTGAATCCACACACGGGTTTAACTCTGGAAGTTGAGTGCACACATTGACAACCGTTCTGTTAGATAGCTGCGTTTTGGATTTAGAAGCAGATATTTCCCTGTGCTTACTGCTGTTTCTTCCATATGCCGGTAATGGGCTGAAAACGCCTGTTTTGGGACTCTGCAGAGAAAGTCTCTGCAGACTGCTGAATCCACACACGGGTTTAACTCTGGAAGTTGAGTGCACACATTGACAACCGTTCTGTTAGATAGCTGCATTTTGGATTTAGAAGCAGATATTTCCCTGTGCTTACTGCTGTTTCTTCCATATGCCGGTAATGGACTGAAAACGCCTGTTTTGGGACTCTGCAGCGAAAGTGTTTGCAGACTGCTGAATCCACACACGGGTTTAACTCTGGAAGTTGAGTGCACACATTGACAACCGTTCTGTTAGATAGCTGCGTTTTGGATTTAGAAGCAGATATTTCCCTGTGCTTACTGCTGTTTCTTCCATATGCTGGTAATGGGCTGAAAACGCCTGTTTTGGGACTCTGCAGAGAAAGTGTTTGCAGACTGCTGAATCCACACACGGGTTTAACTCTGGAAGTTGAGTGCACACATTGACAACCGTTCTGTTAGATAGCTGCGTTTTGGATTTAGAAGCAGATATTTCCCTGTGCTTACTGCTGTTTCTTCCATATGCCGGTAATGGGCTGAAAACGCCTGTTTTGGGACTCTGCAGAGAAAGTGTTTGCAGACTGCTGAATCCACACACGGGTTTAACTCTGGAAGTTGAGTGCACACATTGACAACCGTTCTGCTAGATAGCTGCGTTTTGGATTTAGAAGCAGATATTTCCCTGTGCTTACTGCTGTTTCTTCCATATGCCGGTAATGGGCTGAAAACGCCTGTTTTGGGACTCTGCAGAGAAAGTGTTTGCAGACTGCTGAATCCACACACGGGTTTACCTCTGGAAGTTGAGTGCACACATTGACAACCGTTCTGATAGATAGCTGCGTTTTGGATTTAGAAGCAGATATTTCCCTGTGCTTACTGCTGTTTCTTCCATATGCCGGTAATGGGCTGAAAACGCCTGTTTTGGGACTCTGCAGAGAAAGTCTCTGCAGACTGCTGAATCCACACACGGGTTTAACTCTGGAAGTTGAGTGCACACATTGACAACCGTTCTGTTAGATAGCTGCGTTTTGGATTTAGAAGCAGATATTTCCCTGTGCTTACTGCTGTTTCTTCCATATGCCGGTAATGGGCTGAAAACGCCTGTTTTGGGACTCTGCAGAGAAAGTGTTTGCAGACTGCTGAATCCACACACGGGTTTAACTCTGGAAGTTGAGTGCACACATTGACAACCGTTCTGTTAGATAGCTGCGTTTTGGATTTAGAAGCAGATATTTCCCTGTGCTTACTGCTGTTTGTTCCATATGCCGGTAATGGGCTGAAAACGCCTGTTTTGGGACTCTGCAGAGAAAGTGTTTGCAGACTGCTGAATCCACACACGGGTTTAACTCTGGATGTTGAGTGCACACATTGACAACCGTTCAGTTAGATAGCTGCGTTTCGGATTTAGAAACAGATATTTCCCTGTGCTTACTGCTGTTTCTTCCATATGCCGGTAATGGACTGAAAACGCCTGTTTTGGGACTCTGCAGCGAAAGTGTTTGCAGACTGCTGAATCCACACACGGGTTTAACTCTGGAAGTTGAGTGCACACATTGACAACCGTTCTGTTAGATAGCTGCGTTTTGGATTTAGAAGCAGATATTTCCCTGTGCTTACTGCTGTTTCTTCCATATGCTGGTAATGGGCTGAAAACGCCTGTTTTGGGACTCTGCAGAGAAAGTGTTTGCAGACTGCTGAATCCACACACGGGTTTAACTCTGGAAGTTGAGTGCACACATTGACAACCGTTCTGTTAGAAAGCTGCGTTTTGGATTTAGAAGCAGATATTTCCCTGTGCTTACTGCTGTTTCTTCCATATGCCGGTAATGGGCTGAAAACGCCTGTTTTGGGACTCTGCAGAGAAAGTCTCTGCAGACTGCTGAATCCACACACGGGTTTAACTCTGGAAGTTGAGTGCACACATTGACAACCGTTCTGCTAGATAGCTGCGTTTTGGATTTAGAAGCAGATATTTCCCTGTGCTTACTGCTGTTTCTTCCATATGCCGGTAATGGGCTGAAAACGCCTGTTTTGGCACTCTGCAGAGAAAGTGTTTGCAGACTGCTGAATCCACACACGGGTTTACCTCTGGAAGTTGAGTGCACACATTGACAACCGTTCTGTTAGATAGCTGCGTTTTGGATTTAGAAGCAGATATTTCCCTGTGCTTACTGCTGTTTCTTCCATATGCCGGTAATGGGCTGAAAACGCCTGTTTTGGGACTCTGCAGAGAAAGTCTCTGCAGACTGCTGAATCCACACACGGGTTTAACTCTGGAAGTTGAGTGCACACATTGACAACCGTTCTGTTAGATAGCTGCGTTTTGGATTTAGAAGCAGATATTTCCCTGTGCTTACTGCTGTTTCTTCCATATGCCGGTAATGGGCTGAAAACGCCTGTTTTGGGACTCTGCAGAGAACGTGTATGCAGACTGCTGAATCCACACACGGGTTTAACTCTGGAAGTTGAGTGCACACATTGACAACCGTTCTGTTAGATAGCTGCGTTTTGGATTTAGAAGCAGATATTTCCCTGTGCTTACTGCTGTTTCTTCCATATGCCGGTAATGGGCTGAAAACGCCTGTTTTGGGACTCTGCAGAGAAAGTCTCTGCAGACTGCTGAATCCACACACGGGTTTAACTCTGGAAGTTGAGTGCACACATTGACAACCGTCTGTTAGATAGCTGCATTTTGGATTTAGAAGCAGATATTTCCCTGTGCTTACTGCTGTTTCTTCCATATGCCGGTAATGGACTGAAAACCCCTGTTTTGGGACTCTGCAGCGAAAGTGTTTGCAGACTGCTGAATCCACACACGGGTTTAACTCTGGAAGTTGAGTGCACACATTGACAACCGTTCTGTTAGATAGCTGCGTTTTGGATTTAGAAGCAGATATTTCCCTGTGCTTACTGCTGTTTCTTCCATATGCTGGTAATGGGCTGAAAACGCCTGTTTTGGGACTCTGCAGAGAAAGTGTTTGCAGACTGCTGAATCCACACACGGGTTTAACTCTGGAAGTTGAGTGCACACATTGACAACCGTTCTGTTAGATAGCTGCGTTTTGGATTTAGAAGCAGATATTTCCCTGTGCTTACTGCTGTTTCTTCCATATGCCGGTAATGGGCTGAAAACGCCTGTTTTGGGACTCTGCAGAGAAAGTCTCTGCAGACTGCTGAATCCACACACGGGTTTAACTCTGGAAGTTGAGTGCACACATTGACAACCGTTCTGCTAGATAGCTGCGTTTTGGATTTAGAAGCAGATATTTCCCTGTGCTTACTGCTGTTTCTTCCATATGCCGGTAATGGGCTGAAAACGCCTGTTTTGGGACTCTGCAGAGAAAGTGTTTGCAGACTGCTGAATCCACACACGGGTTTACCTCTGGAAGTTGAGTGCACACATTGACAACCGTTCTGTTAGATAGCTGCGTTTTGGATTTAGAAGCAGATATTTCCCTGTGCTTACTGCTGTTTCTTCCATATGCCGGTAATGGGCTGAAAACGCCTGTTTTGGGACTCTGCAGAGAAAGTCTCTGCAGACTGCTGAATCCACACACGGGTTTAACTCTGGAAGTTGAGTGCACACATTGACAACCGTTCTGTTAGATAGCTGCGTTTTGGATTTAGAAGCAGATATTTCCCTGTGCTTACTGCTGTTTCTTCCATATGCCGGTAATGGGCTGAAAACGCCTGTTTTGGGACTCTGCAGAGAACGTGTATGCAGACTGCTGAATCCACACACAGGTTTAACTCTGGAAGTTGAGTGCACACATTGACAACCGTTCTGTTAGATAGCTGCGTTTTGGATTTAGAAGCAGATATTTCCCTGTTCTTACTGCTGTTTCTTCCATATGCCGGTAATGGGCTGAAAACGCCTGTTTTGGGACTCTGCAGAGAAAGTCTCTGCAGACTGCTGAATCCACACACGGGTTTAACTCTGGAAGTTGAGTGCACACATTGACAACCGTTCTGTTAGATAGCTGCGTTTTGGATTTAGAAGCAGATATTTCCCTGTGCTTACTGCTGTTTCTTCCATATGCCGGTAATGGGCTGAAAACGCCTGTTTTGGGACTCTGCAGAGAAAGTGTTTGCAGACTGCTGAATCCACACACGGGTTTAACTCTGGATGTTGAGTGCACACATTGACAACCGTTCAGTTAGATAGCTGCGTTTCGGATTTAGAAGCAGATATTTCCCTGTGCTTACTGCTGTTTCTTCCATATGCCGGTAATGGACTGAAAACGCCTGTTTTGGGACTCTGCAGCGAAAGTGTTTGCAGACTGCTGAATCCACACACGGGTTTAACTCTGGAAGTTGAGTGCACACATTGACAACCGTTCTGTTAGATAGCTGCGTTTTGGATTTAGAAGCAGATATTTCCCTGTGCTTACTGCTGTTTCTTCCATATGCTGGTAATGGGCTGAAAACGCCTGTTTTGGGACTCTGCAGAGAAAGTGTTTGCAGACTGCTGAATCCACACACGGGTTTAACTCTGGAAGTTGAGTGCACACATTGACAACCGTTCTGTTAGAAAGCTGCGTTTTGGATTTAGAAGCAGATATTTCCCTGTGCTTACTGCTGTTTCTTCCATATGCCGGTAATGGGCTGAAAACGCCTGTTTTGGGACTCTGCAGAGAAAGTGTTTGCAGACTGCTGAATCCACACACGGGTTTAACTCTGGAAGTTGAGTGCACACATTGACAACCGTTCTGCTAGATAGCTGCGTTTTGGATTTAGAAGCAGATATTTCCCTGTGCTTACTGCTGTTTCTTCCATATGCCGGTAATGGGCTGAAAACGCCTGTTTTGGGACTCTGCAGAGAAAGTGTTTGCAGACTGCTGAATCCACACACGGGTTTACCTCTGGAAGCTGAGTGCACACATTGACAACCGTTCTGTTAGATAGCTGCGTTTTGGATTTAGAAGCAGATATTTCCCTGTGCTTACTGCTGTTTCTTCCATATGCCGGTAATGGGCTGAAAACGCCTGTTTTGGGACTCTGCAGAGAAAGTCTCTGCAGACTGCTGAATCCACACATGGGTTTAACTCTGGAAGTTGAGTGCACACATTGACAACCGTTCTGTTAGATAGCTGCGTTTTGGATTTAGAAGCAGATATTTCCCTGTGCTTACTGCTGTTTCTTCCATATGCCGGTAATGGGCTGAAAACGCCTGTTTTGGGACTCTGCAGAGAACGTGTATGCAGACTGCTGAATCCACACACGGGTTTAACTCTGGAAGTTGAGTGCACACATTGACAACCGTTCTGTTAGATAGCTGCGTTTTGGATTTAGAAGCAGATATTTCCCTGTGCTTACTGCTGTTTCTTCCATATGCCGGTAATGGGCTGAAAACGCCTGTTTTGGGACTCTGCAGAGAAAGTCTCTGCAGACTGCTGAATCCACACACGGGTTTAACTCTGGAAGTTGAGTGCACACATTGACAACCGTCTGTTAGATAGCTGCATTTTGGATTTAGAAGCAGATATTTCCCTGTGCTTACTGCTGTTTCTTCCATATGCCGGTAATGGACTGAAAACCCCTGTTTTGGGACTCTGCAGCGAAAGTGTTTGCAGACTGCTGAATCCACACACGGGTTTAACTCTGGAAGTTGAGTGCACACATTGACAACCGTTCTGTTAGATAGCTGCGTTTTGGATTTAGAAGCAGATATTTCCCTGTGCTTACTGCTGTTTCTTCCATATGCTGGTAATGGGCTGAAAACGCCTGTTTTGGGACTCTGCAGAGAAAGTGTTTGCAGACTGCTGAATCCACACACGGGTTTAACTCTGGAAGTTGAGTGCACACATTGACAACCGTTCTTTTAGATAGCTGCGTTTTGGATTTAGAAGCAGATATTTCCCTGTGCTTACTGCTGTTTCTTCCATATGCCGGTAATGGGCTGAAAACGCCTGTTTTGGGACTCTGCAGAGAAAGTGTTTGCAGACTGCTGAATCCACACACGGGTTTAACTCTGGAAGTTGAGTGCACACATTGACAACCGTTCTGCTAGATAGCTGCGTTTTGGATTTAGAAGCAGATATTTCCCTGTGCTTACTGCTGTTTCTTCCATATGCCGGTAATGGGCTGAAAACGCCTGTTTTGGGACTCTGCAGAGAAAGTGTTTGCAGACTGCTGAATCCACACACGGGTTTAACTCTGGAAGTTGAGGGCACACATTGACAACCGTTCTGTTAGATAGCTGCGTTTTGGATTTAGAAGCAGATATTTCCCTGTGCTTACTGCTGTTTCTTCCATATGCCGGTAATGGGCTGAAAACGCCTGTTTTGGGACTCTGCAGAGAAAGTCTCTGCAGACTGCTGAATCCACACACGGGTTTAACTCTGGAAGTTGAGTGCACACATTGACAACCGTTCTGTTAGATAGCTGCGTTTTGGATTTAGAAGCAGATATTTCCCTGTGCTTACTGCTGTTTCTTCCATATGCCGGTAATGGGCTGAAAACGCCTGTTTTGGGACTCTGCAGAGAACGTGTTTGCAGACTGCTGAATCCACACACGGGTTTAACTCTGGAAGTTGAGTGCACACATTGACAACCGTTCTGTTAGATAGCTGCGTTTTGGATTTAGAAGCAGATATTTCCCTGTTCTTACTGCTGTTTCTTCCATATGCCGGTAATGGGCTGAAAACGCCTGTTTTGGGACTCTGCAGAGAAAGTCTCTGCAGACTGCTGAATCCACACACGGGTTTAACTCTGGAAGTTGAGTGCACACATTGACAACCGTTCTGTTAGATAGCTGCGTTTTGGATTTAGAAGCAGATATTTCCCTGTGCTTACTGCTGTTTCTTCCATATGCCGGTAATGGGCTGAAAACTCCTGTTTTGGGACTCTGCAGAGAAAGTGTTTACAGACTGCTGAATCCACACACGGGTTTAACTCTGGAAGTTGAGTGCACACATTGACAACCGTTCTGTTAGATAGCTGCGTTTTGGATTTAGAAGCAGATATTTCCCTGTGCTTACTGCTGTTTCTTCCATATGCCGGTAAAGGGCTGAAAACGCCTGTTTTGGGACTCTGCAGAGAAAGTGTTTGCAGACTGCTGAATCCACACACGGGTTTAACTCTGGAAGTTGAGTGCACACATTGACAACCGTTCTGTTACATAGCTGCGTTTTGGATTTAGAAGCAGATATTTCCCTGTGCTTACTGCTGTTTGTTCCATATGCCGGTAATGGGCTGAAAACGCCTGTTTTGGGACTCTGCAGAGAAAGTGTTTGCAGACTGCTGAATCCACACAGGGGTTTAACTCTGGAAGTTGAGTGCACACATTGACAACCGTTCTGTTAGATAGCTGCGTTTTGGATTTAGAAGCAGATATTTCCCTGTGCTTACTGCTGTTTCTTCCATATGCCGGTAATGGGCTGAAAACGCCTGTTTTGGGACTCTGCAGAGAAAGTGTGTGCAGACTGCTGAATCCACACATGGGTTTAACTCTGGAAGTTGAGTGCACACATTGACACCCGTTCTGTTAGATAGCTGCGTTTTGGATTTAGAAGCAGATATTTCCCTGTGCTTACTGCTGTTTCTTCCATATGCCGGTAATGGGCTGAAAACGCCTGTTTTGGGACTCTTCAGAGAAAGTCTCTGCAGACTGCTGAATCCACACATGGGTTTAACTCTGGAAGTTGAGTGCACACATTGACAACCGTTCTGTTAGATAGCTGCATTTTGGATTTAGAAGCAGATATTTCCCTGTGCTTACTGCTGTTTCTATCATATGCCGGTAATGGGCTGAAAACGCCTGTTTTGGGACTCTGCAGAGAAAGTCTCTGCAGACTGCTGAATCCACACACGGGTTTAACTCTGGAAGTTGAGTGCACACATTGACAACCGTTCTGTTAGATAGCTGCGTTTTGGATTTAGAAGCAGATATTTCCCTGTGCTTACTGCTGTTTCTTCCATATGCCGGTAATGGGCTGAAAACGCCTGTTTTGGGACTCTGCAGAGAAAATGTTTGCAGACTGCTGAATCCACACACGGGTTTAACTCTGGAAGTTGAGTGCACACATTGACAACCGTTCTGTTAGATAGCTGCATTTTGGATTTAGAAGCAGATATTTCCCTGTGTTTACTGCTGTTTCTTCCATATGCCGGTAATGGGCTGAAAACTCCTGTTTTGGGACTCTGCAGAGAAAGTGTTTGCAGACTGCTGAATCCACACACGGGTTTAACTCTGGAAGTTGAGTGCACACATTGACAACCGTTCTGTTAGATAGCTGCGTTTTGGATTTAGAAGCAGATATTTCCCTGTGCTTACTGCTGTTTCTTCCATATGCCGGTAATGGGCTGAAAACGCCTGTTTTGGGACTCTGCAGAGAAAGTGTTTGCAGACTGCTGAATCCACACACGGGTTTAACTCTGGAAGTTGAGTGCACACATTGACAACCGTTCTGCTAGATAGCTGCGTTTTGGATTTAGAAGCAGATATTTCCCTGTGCTTACTGCTGTTTCTTCCATATGCCGGTAATGGGCTGAAAACGCCTGTTTTGGGACTCTGCAGAGAAAGTGTTTGCAGACTGCTGAATCCACACACGGGTTTACCTCTGGAAGTTGAGTGCACACATTGACAACCGTTCTGTTAGATAGCTGCGTTTTGGATTTAGAAGCAGATATTTCCCTGTGCTTACTGCTGTTTCTTCCATATGCCGGTAATGGGCTGAAAACGCCTGTTTTGGGACTCTGCAGAGAACGTGTATGCAGACTGCTGAATCCACACACGGGTTTAACTCTGGAAGTTGAGTGCACACATTGACAACCGTTCTGTTAGATAGCTGCGTTTTGGATTTAGAAGCAGATATTTCCCTGTGCTTACTGCTGTTTCTTCCCTATGCCGGTAATGGGCTGAAAACGCCTGTTTTGGGACTCTGCAGAGAAAGTGTTTGCAGACTGCTGAATCCACACACGGGTTTAACTCTGGAAGTTGAGTGCACACATTGACAACCGTTCTGTTAGATAGCTGCATTTTGGATTTAGAAGCAGATATTTCCCTGTGCTTACTGCTGTTTCTTCCATATGCCGGTAATGGGCTGAAAACG
>NW_026989622.1:0-12541 GCF_030222135.1 Aotus nancymaae | reverse complement strand
GATAGCTGCGTTTTGGATTTAGAAGCAGATATTTCCCTGTGCTTACTGCTGTTTCTTCCATATGCCGGTAATGGGCTGAAAACGCCTGTTTTGGGACTCTGCAGAGAAAGTCTCTGCAGACTGCTGAATCCACACACGGGTTTAACTCTGGAAGTTGAGTGCACACATTGACAACCGTTCTGTTAGATAGCTGCGTTTTGGATTTAGAAGCAGATATTTCCCTGTGCTTACTGCTGTTTCTTCCATATGCCGGTAATGGGCTGAAAACGCCTGTTTTGGGACTCTGCAGAGAAAGTCTCTGCAGACTGCTGAATCCACACACGGGTTTAACTCTGGAAGTTGAGTGCACACATTGACAACCGTTCTGTTAGATAGCTGCGTTTTGGATTTAGAAGCAGATATTTCCCTGTGCTTACTGCTGTTTCTTCCATATGCCGGTAATGGGCTGAAAACGCCTGTTTTGGGACTCTGCAGAGAAAGTCTCTGCAGACTGCTGAATCCACACACGGGTTTAACTCTGGAAGTTGAGTGCACACGTTGACAACCGTTCTGTTAGATAGCTGCGTTTTGGATTTAGAAGCAGATATTTCCCTGTGCTTACTGCTGTTTCTTCCATATGCCGGTAATGGGCTGAAAACGCCTGTCTTGGGACTCTGCAGAGAAAGTCTCTGCAGACTGCTGAATCCACACACGGGTTTAACTCTGGAAGTTGAGTGCACACATTGACAACCGTTCTGTTAGATAGCTGCGTTTTGGATTTAGAAGCAGATATTTCCCTGTGCTTACTGCTGTTTCTTCCATATGCCGGTAATGGGCTGAAAACGCCTGTCTTGGGACTCTGCAGAGAAAGTCTCTGCAGACTGCTGAATCCACACACGGGTTTAACTCTGGAAGTTGAGTGCACACATTGACAACCGTTCTGTTAGATAGCTGCGTTTTGGATTTAGAAGCAGATATTTCCCTGTGCTTACTGCTGTTTCTTCCATATGCCGGTAATGGGCTGAAAACGCCTGTTTTGGGACTCTGCAGAGAAAGTCTCTGCAGACTGCTGAATCCACACACGGGTTTAACTCTGGAAGTTGAGTGCACACATTGACAACCGTTCTGTTAGATAGCTGCGTTTTGGATTTAGAAGCAGATATATCCCTGTGCTTACTGCTGTTTCTTCCATATGCCGGTAATGGGCTGAAAACGCCTGTTTTGGGACTCTGCAGAGAAAGTCTCTGCAGACTGCTGAATCCACACACGGGTTTAACTCTGGAAGTTGAGTGCACACATTGACAACCGTTCTGTTAGATAGCTGCGTTTTGGATTTAGAAGCAGATATTTCCCTGTGCTTACTGCTGTTTCTTCCATATGCCGGTAATGGGCTGAAAACGCCTGTTTTGGGACTCTGCAGAGAAAGTCTCTGCAGACTGCTGAATCCACACACGGGTTTAACTCTGGAAGTTGAGTGCACACGTTGACAACCGTTCTGTTAGATAGCTGCGTTTTGGATTTAGAAGCAGATATTTCCCTGTGCTTACTGCTGTTTCTTCCATATGCCGGTAATGGGCTGAAAACGCCTGTCTTGGGACTCTGCAGAGAAAGTCTCTGCAGACTGCTGAATCCACACACGGGTTTAACTCTGGAAGTTGAGTGCACACATTGACAACCGTTCTGTTAGATAGCTGCGTTTTGGATTTAGAAGCAGATATTTCCCTGTGCTTACTGCTGTTTCTTCCATATGCCGGTAATGGGCTGAAAACGCCTGTCTTGGGACTCTGCAGAGAAAGTCTCTGCAGACTGCTGAATCCACACACGGGTTTAACTCTGGAAGTTGAGTGCACACATTGACAACCGTTCTGTTAGATAGCTGCGTTTTGGATTTAGAAGCAGATATTTCCCTGTGCTTACTGCTGTTTCTTCCATATGCCGGTAATGGGCTGAAAACGCCTGTTTTGGGACTCTGCAGAGAAAGTCTCTGCAGACTGCTGAATCCACACACGGGTTTAACTCTGGAAGTTGAGTGCACACATTGACAACCGTTCTGTTAGATAGCTGCGTTTTGGATTTAGAAGCAGATATATCCCTGTGCTTACTGCTGTTTCTTCCATATGCCGGTAATGGGCTGAAAACGCCTGTTTTGGGACTCTGCAGAGAAAGTCTCTGCAGACTGCTGAATCCACACACGGGTTTAACTCTGGAAGTTGAGTGCACACATTGACAACCGTTCTGTTAGATAGCTGCGTTTTGGATTTAGAAGCAGATATTTCCCTGTGCTTACTGCTGTTTCTTCCATATGCCGGTAATGGGCTGAAAACGCCTGTCTTGGGACTCTGCAGAGAAAGTCTCTGCAGACTGCTGAATCCACACACGGGTTTAACTCTGGAAGTTGAGTGCACACATTGACAACCGTTCTGTTAGATAGCTGCGTTTTGGATTTAGAAGCAGATATTTCCCTGTGCTTACAGCTGTTTCTTCCATATGCCGGTAATGGGCTGAAAACGCCTGTTTTGGGACTCTGCAGAGAAAGTCTCTGCAGACTGCTGAATCCACACACGGGTTTAACTCTGGAAGTTGAGTGCACACATTGACAACCGTTCTGTTAGATAGCTGCGTTTTGGATTTAGAAGCAGATATTTCCCTGTGTTTACTGCTGTTTCTTCCATATGCCGGTAATGGGCTGAAAACGCCTGTTTTGGGACTCTGCAGAGAAAGTCTCTGCAGACTGCTGAAGCCACACACGGGATTAACTCTGGAAGTTGAGTGCACACATTGACAACCGTTCTGTTAGATAGCTGCGTTTTGGATTTAGAAGCAGATATTTCCCTGTGCTTACTGCTGTTTCTTCCATATGCCGGTAATGGGCTGAAAACGCCTGTTTTGGGACTCTGCAGAGAAAGTCTCTGCAGACTGCTGAATCCACACACGGGTTTAACTCTGGAAGTTGAGTGCGCACATTGACAACCGTTCTGTTAGATAGCTGCGTTTTGGATTTAGAAGCAGATATTTCCCTGTGCTTACTGCTGTTTCTTCCATATGCCGGTAATGGGCTGAAAACGCCTGTTTTGGGACTCTGCAGAGAAAGTCTCTGCAGACTGCTGAATCCACACACGGGTTTAACTCTGGAAGTTGAGTGCACACGTTGACAACCGTTCTGTTAGATAGCTGCGTTTTGGATTTAGAAGCAGATATTTCCCTGTGCTTACTGCTGTTTCTTCCATATGCCGGTAATGGGCTGAAAACGCCTCTTTTGGGACTCTGCAGAGAAAGTCTCTGCAGACTGCTGAATCCACACACGGGTTTAACTCTGGAAGTTGAGTGCACACATTGACAACCGTTCTGTTAGATAGCTGCGTTTTGGATTTAGAAGCAGATATTTCCCTGTGCTTACTGCTGTTTCTTCCATATGCCGGTAATGGGCTGAAAACGCCTGTTTTGGGACTCTGCAGAGAAAGTCTCTGCAGACTGCTGAATCCACACACGGGTTTAACTCTGGAAGTTGAGTGCACACATTGACAACCGTTCTGTTAGATAGCTGCGTTTTGGATTTAGAAGCAGATATTTCCCTGTGCTTACTGCTGTTTCTTCCATATGCCGGTAATGGGCTGAAAACGCCTGTTTTGGGACTCTGCAGAGAAAGTCTCTGCAGACTGCTGAATCCACACACGGGTTTAACTCTGGAAGTTGAGTGCACACATTGACAACCGTTCTGTTAGATAGCTGCGTTTTGGATTTAGAAGCAGATATTTCCCTGTGCTTACTGCTGTTTCTTCCATATGCCGGTAATGGGCTGAAAACGCCTGTCTTGGGACTCTGCAGAGAAAGTCTCTGCAGACTGCTGAATCCACACACGGGTTTAACTCTGCAAGTTGAGTGCACACATTGACAACCGTTCTGTTAGATAGCTGCGTTTTGGATTTAGAAGCAGATATTTCCCTGTGCTTTCTGCTGTTTCTTCCATATGCGGGTAATGGGCTGAAAACGCCTGTCTTGGGACTCTGCAGAGAAAGTCTCTGCAGACTGCTGAATCCACACACGGGTTTAACTCTGGAAGTTGAGTGCACACATTGACAACCGTTCTGTTAGATAGCTGCGTTTTGGATTTAGAAGCAGATATTTCCCTGTGCTTACTGCTGTTTCTTCCATATGCCGGTAATGGGCTGAAAACGCCTGTCTTGGGACTCTGCAGAGAAAGTCTCTGCAGACTGCTGAATCCACACACGGGTTTAACTCTGGAAGTTGAGTGCACACATTGACAACCGTTCTGTTAGATAGCTGCGTTTTGGATTTAGAAGCAGATATTTCCCTGTGCTTACTGCTGTTTCTTCCATATGCCGGTAATGGGCTGAAAACGCCTGTTTTGGGACTCTGCAGAGAAAGTCTCTGCAGACTGCTGAATCCACACACGGGTTTAACTCTGGAAGTTGAGTGCACACATTGACAACCGTTCTGTTAGATAGCTGCGTTTTGGATTTAGAAGCAGATATTTCCCTGTGCTTACTGCTGTTTCTTCCATATGCCGGTAATGGGCTGAAAACGCCTGTCTTGTGACTCTGCAGAGAAAGTCTCTGCAGACTGGTGAATCCACACACGGGTTTAACTCTGGAAGTTGAGTGCACACATTGACAACCGTTCTGTTAGATAGCTGCGTTTTGGATTTAGAAGCAGATATTTCCCTGTGCTTACTGCTGTTTCTTCCATATGCCGGTAATGGGCTGAAAACGCCTGTTTTGGGACTCTGCAGAGAAAGTCTCTGCAGACTGCTGAATCCACACACGGGTTTAACTCTGGAAGTTGAGTGCACACATTGACAACCGTTCTGTTAGATAGCTGCGTTTTGGATTTAGAAGCAGATATTTCCCTGTGCTTACTGCTGTTTCTTCCATATGCCGGTAATGGGCTGAAAACGCCTGTCTTGGGACTCTGCAGAGAAAGTCTCTGCAGACTGCTGAATCCACACACGGGTTTAACTCTGGAAGTTGAGTGCACACATTGACAACCGTTCTGTTAGATAGCTGCGTTTTGGATTTAGAAGCAGATATTTCCCTGTGCTTACTGCTGTTTCTTCCATATGCCGGTAATGGGCTGAAAACGCCTGTTTTGGGACTCTGCAGAGAAAGTCTCTGCAGACTGCTGAAGCCACACACGGGATTAACTCTGGAAGTTGAGTGCACACATTGACAACCGTTCTGTTAGATAGCTGCGTTTTGGATTTAGAAGCAGATATTTCCCTGTGCTTACTGCTGTTTCTTCCATATGCCGGTAATGGGCTGAAAACGCCTGTCTTGGGACTCTGCAGAGAAAGTCTCTGCAGACTGCTGAATCCACACACGGGTTTAACTCTGGAAGTTGAGTGCACACATTGACAACCGTTCTGTTAGATAGCTGCGTTTTGGATTTAGAAGCAGATATTTCCCTGTGCTTACTGCTGTTTCTTCCATATGCCGGTAATGGGCTGAAAACGCCTGTTTTGGGACTCTGCAGAGAAAGTCTCTGCAGACTGCTGAATCCACACACGGGTTTAACTCTGGAAGTTGAGTGCACACATTGACAACCGTTCTGTTAGATAGCTGCGTTTTGGATTTAGAAGCAGATATTTCCCTGTGCTTACTGCTGTTTCTTCCATATGCCGGTAATGGGCTGAAAACGCCTGTCTTGGGACTCTGCAGAGAAAGTCTCTGCAGACTGCTGAATCCACACACGGGTTTAACTCTGGAAGTTGAGTGCACACATTGACAACCGTTCTGTTAGATAGTTGCGTTTTGGATTTAGAAGCAGATATTTCCCTGTGCTTACTGCTGTTTCTTCCATATGCCGGTAATGGGCTGAAAACGCCTGTTTTGGGACTCTGCAGAGAAAGTCTCTGCAGACTGCTGAATCCACACACGGGTTTAACTCTGGAAGTTGAGTGCACACATTGACAACCGTTCTGTTAGATAGCTGCGTTTTGGATTTAGAAGCAGATATTTCCCTGTGCTTACTGCTGTTTCTTCCATATGCCGGTAATGGGCTGAAAACGCCTGTTTTGGGACTCTGCAGAGAAAGTCTCTGCAGACTGCTGAATCCACACACGGGTTTAACTCTTGAAGTTGAGTGCACACATTGACAACCGTTCTGTTAGATAGCTGCGTTTTGGATTTAGAAGCAGATATTTCCCTGTGCTTACTGCTGTTTCTTCCATATGCCGGTAATGGGCTGAAAACGCCTGTTTTGGGACTCTGCAGAGAAAGTCTCTGCAGACTGCTGAATCCACACACGGGTTTAACTCTGGAAGTTGAGTGCACACATTGACAACCGTTCTGTTAGATAGCTGCGTTTTGGATTTAGAAGCAGATATTTCCCTGTGCTTACTGCTGTTTCTTCCATATGCCGGTAATGGGCTGAAAACGCCTGTTTTGGGACTCTGCAGAGAAAGTCTCTGCAGACTGCTGAAGCCACACACGGGTTTAACTCTGGAAGTTGAGTGCACACATTGACAACCGTTCTGTTAGATAGCTGCGTTTTGGATTTAGAAGCAGATATTTCCCTGTGCTTACTGCTGTTTCTTCCATATGCCGGTAATGGGCTGAAAACGCCTGTTTTGGGACTCTGCAGAGAAAGTCTCTGCAGACTGCTGAATCCACACACGGGTTTAACTCTGGAAGTTCAGTGCACACATTGACAACCGTTCTGTTACATAGCTGCGTTTTGGATTTAGAAGCAGATATTTCCCTGTGCTTACTGCTGTTTCTTCCATATGCCGGTAATGGGCTGAAAACGCCTGTTTTGGGACTCTGCAGAGAAAGTCTCTGCAGACTGCTGAATCCACACACGGGTTTAACTCTGGAAGTTGAGTGCACACATTGACAACCGTTCTGTTAGATAGCTGCGTTTTGGATTTAGAAGCAGATATTTCCCTGTGCTTACTGCTGTTTCTTCCATATGCCGGTAATGGGCTGAAAACGCCTGTTTTGGGACTCTGCAGAGAAAGTCTCTGCAGACTGCTGAATCCACACACGGGTTTAACTCTGGAAGTTGAGTGCACACATTGACAACCGTTCTGTTAGATAGCTGCGTTTTGGATTTAGAAGCAGATATTTCCCTGTGCTTACTGCTGTTTCTTCCATATGCCGGTAATGGGCTGAAAACGCCTGTCTTGGGACTCTGCAGAGAAAGTCTCTGCAGACTGCTGAATCCAAACACGGGTTTAACTCTGGAAGTTGAGTGCACACGTTGACAACCGTTCTGTTAGATAGCTGCGTTTTGGATTTAGAAGCAGATATTTCCCTGTGCTTACTGCTGTTTCTTCCATATGCCGGTAATGGGCTGAAAACGCCTGTTTTGGGACTCTGCAGAGAAAGTCTCTGCAGACTGCTGAATCCACACACGGGTTTAACTCTGGAAGTTGAGTGCACACATTGACAGCCGTTCTGTTAGATAGCTGCGTTTTGGATTTAGAAGCAGATATTTCCCTGTGCTTACTGCTGTTTCTTCCATATGCCGGTAATGGGCTGAAAACGCCTGTTTTGGGACTCTGCAGAGAAAGTCTCTGCAGACTGCTGAATCCACACACGGGTTTAACTCTGGAAGTTGAGTGCACACATTGACAACCGTTCTGTTAGATAGCTGCGTTTTGGATTTAGAAGCAGATATTTCCCTGTGCTTACTGCTGTTTCTTCCATATGCCGGTAATGGGCTGAAAACGCCTGTTTTGGGACTCTGCAGAGAAAGTCTCTGCAGACTGCTGAATCCACACACGGGTTTAACTCTGGAAGTTGAGTGCACACATTGACAACCGTTCTGTTAGATAGCTGCGTTTTGGATTTAGAAGCAGATATTTCCCTGTGCTTACTGCTGTTTCTTCCATATGCCGGTAATGGGCTGAAAACGCCTGTTTTGGGACTCTGCAGAGAAAGTCTCTGCAGACTGCTGAATCCACACACGGGTTTAACTCTGGAAGTTGAGTGCACACATTGACAACCGTTCTGTTAGATAGCTGCGTTTTGGATTTAGAAGCAGATATTTCCCTGTGCTTACTGCTGTTTCTTCCATATGCCGGTAATGGGCTGAAAACGCCTGTTTTGGGACTCTGCAGAGAAAGTCTCTGCAGACTGCTGAATCCACACACGGGTTTAACTCTGGAAGTTGAGTGCACACATTGACAACCGTTCTGTTAGATAGCTGCGTTTTGGATTTAGAAGCAGATATTTCCCTGTGCTTACTGCTGTTTCTTCCATATGCCGGTAATGGGCTGAAAACGCCTGTTTTGGGACTCTGCAGAGAAAGTCTCTGCAGACTGCTGAATCCACACACGGGTTTAACTCTGGAAGTTGAGTGCACACATTGACAACCGTTCTGTTAGATAGCTGCGTTTTGGATTTAGAAGCAGATATTTCCCTGTGCTTACTGCTGTTTCTTCCATATGCCGGTAATGGGCTGAAAACGCCTGTTTTGGGACTCTGCAGAGAAAGTCTCTGCAGACTGCTGAATCCACACACGGGTTTAACTCTGGAAATTGAGTGCACACATTGACAACCGTTCTGTTAGATAGCTGCGTTTTGGATTTAGAAGCAGATATTTCCCTGTGCTTACTGCTGTTTCTTCCATATGCCGGTAATGGGCTGAAAACGCCTGTTTTGGGACTCTGCAGAGAAAGTCTCTGCAGACTGCTGAATCCACACACGGGTTTAACTCTGGAAGTTGAGTGCACACATTGACAACCGTTCTGTTAGATAGCTGCGTTTTGGATTTAGAAGCAGATATTTCCCTGTGCTTACTGCTGTTTCTTCCATATGCCGGTAATGGGCTGAAAACGCCTGTCTTGGGACTCTGCAGAGAAAGTCTCTGCAGACTGCTGAATCCAAACACGGGTTTAACTCTGGAAGTTGAGTGCACACGTTGACAACCGTTCTGTTAGATAGCTGCGTTTTGGATTTAGAAGCAGATATTTCCCTGTGCTTACTGCTGTTTCTTCCATATGCCGGTAATGGGCTGAAAACGCCTGTTTTGGGACTCTGCAGAGAAAGTCTCTGCAGACTGCTGAATCCACACACGGGTTTAACTCTGGAAGTTGAGTGCACACATTGACAACCGTTCTGTTAGATAGCTGCGTTTTGGATTTAGAAGCAGATATTTCCCTGTGCTTACTGCTGTTTCTTCCATATGCCGGTAATGGGCTGAAAACGCCTGTTTTGGGACTCTGCAGAGAAAGTCTCTGCAGACTGCTGAATCCACACACGGGTTTAACTCTGGAAGTTGAGTGCACACATTGACAACCGTTCTGTTAGATAGCTGCGTTTTGGATTTAGAAGCAGATATTTCCCTGTGCTTACTGCTGTTTCTTCCATATGCCGGTAATGGGCTGAAAACGCCTGTCTTGGGACTCTGCAGAGAAAGTCTCTGCAGACTGCTGAATCCACACACGGGTTTAACTCTGGAAGTTGAGTGCACACATTGACAACCGTTCTGTTAGATAGCTGCGTTTTGGATTTAGAAGCAGATATTTCCCTGTGCTTACTGCTGTTTCTTCCATATGCCGGTAATGGGCTGAAAACGCCTGTTTTGGGACTCTGCAGAGAAAGTCTCTGCAGACTGCTGAATCCACACACGGGTTTAACTCTGGAAGTTGAGTGCACACATTGACAACCGTTCTGTTAGATAGCTGCGTTTTGGATTTAGAAGCAGATATTTCCCTGTGCTTACTGCTGTTTCTTCCATATGCCGGTAATGGGCTGAAAACGCCTGTTTTGGGACTCTGCAGAGAAAGTCTCTGCAGACTGCTGAATCCACACACGGGTTTAACTCTGGAAGTTGAGTGCACACATTGACAACCGTTCTGTTAGATAGCTGCGTTTTGGATTTAGAAGCAGATATTTCCCTGTGCTTACTGCTGTTTCTTCCATATGCCGGTAATGGGCTGAAAACGCCTGTTTTGGGACTCTGCAGAGAAAGTCTCTGCAGACTGCTGAATCCACACACGGGTTTAACTCTGGAAGTTGAGTGCACACGTTGACAACCGTTCTGTTAGATAGCTGCGTTTTGGATTTAGAAGCAGATATTTCCCTGTGCTTACTGCTGTTTCTTCCATATGCCGGTAATGGGCTGAAAACGCCTGTTTTGGGACTCTGCAGAGAAAGTCTCTGCAGACTGCTGAATCCACACACGGGTTTAACTCTGGAAGTTGAGTGCACACATTGACAACCGTTCTGTTAGATAGCTGCGTTTTGGATTTAGAAGCAGATATTTCCCTGTGCTTACTGCTGTTTCTTCCATATGCCGGTAATGGGCTGAAAACGCCTGTTTTGGGACTCTGCAGAGAAAGTCTCTGCAGACTGCTGAATCCACACACGGGTTTAACTCTGGAAGTTGAGTGCACACATTGACAACCGTTCTGTTAGATAGCTGCGTTTTGCATTTAGAAGCAGATATTTCCCTGTGCTTTCTGCTGTTTCTTCCATATGCCGGTAATGGGCTGAAAACGCCTGTTTTGGGACTCTGCAGAGAAAGTCTCTGCAGACTGCTGAATCCACACACGGGTTTAACTCTGGAAGTTGAGTGCACACATTGACAACCGTTCTGTTAGATAGCTGCGTTTTGGATTTAGAAGCAGATATTTCCCTGTGCTTACTGCTGTTTCTTCCATATGCCGGTAATGGGCTGAAAACGCCTGTTTTGGGACTCTGCAGAGAAAGTCTCTGCAGACTGCTGAATCCACACACGGGTTTAACTCTGGAAATTGAGTGCACACATTGACAACCGTTCTGTTAGATAGCTGCGTTTTGGATTTAGAAGCAGATATTTCCCTGTGCTTACTGCTGTTTCTTCCATATGCCGGTAATGGGCTGAAAACGCCTGTTTTGGGACTCTGCAGAGAAAGTCTCTGCAGACTGCTGAATCCACACACGGGTTTAACTCTGGAAGTTGAGTGCACACATTGACAACCGTTCTGTTAGATAGCTGCGTTTTGGATTTAGAAGCAGATATTTCCCTGTGCTTACTGCTGTTTCTTCCATATGCCGGTAATGGGCTGAAAACGCCTGTCTTGGGACTCTGCAGAGAAAGTCTCTGCAGACTGCTGAATCCAAACACGGGTTTAACTCTGGAAGTTGAGTGCACACGTTGACAACCGTTCTGTTAGATAGCTGCGTTTTGGATTTAGAAGCAGATATTTCCCTGTGCTTACTGCTGTTTCTTCCATATGCCGGTAATGGGCTGAAAACGCCTGTTTTGGGACTCTGCAGAGAAAGTCTCTGCAGACTGCTGAATCCACACACGGGTTTAACTCTGGAAGTTGAGTGCACACATTGACAACCGTTCTGTTAGATAGCTGCGTTTTGGATTTAGAAGCAGATATTTCCCTGTGCTTACTGCTGTTTCTTCCATATGCCGGTAATGGGCTGAAAACGCCTGTTTTGGGACTCTGCAGAGAAAGTCTCTGCAGACTGCTGAATCCACACACGGGTTTAACTCTGGAAGTTGAGTGCACACATTGACAACCGTTCTGTTAGATAGCTGCGTTTTGGATTTAGAAGCAGATATTTCCCTGTGCTTACTGCTGTTTCTTCCATATGCCGGTAATGGGCTGAAAACGCCTGTTTTGGGACTCTGCAGAGAAAGTCTCTGCAGACTGCTGAATCCACACACGGGTTTAACTCTGGAAGTTGAGTGCACACATTGACAACCGTTCTGTTAGATAGCTGCGTTTTGGATTTAGAAGCAGATATTTCCCTGTGCTTACTGCTGTTTCTTCCATATGCCGGTAATGGGCTGAAAACGCCTGTTTTGGGACTCTGCAGAGAAAGTCTCTGCAGACTGCTGAATCCACACACGGGTTTAACTCTGGAAGTTGAGTGCACACATTGACAACCGTTCTGTTAGATAGCTGCGTTTTGGATTTAGAAGCAGATATTTCCCTGTGCTTACTGCTGTTTCTTCCATATGCCGGTAATGGGCTGAAAACGCCTGTTTTGGGACTCTGCAGAGAAAGTCTCTGCAGACTGCTGAATCCACACACGGGTTTAACTCTGGAAGTTGAGTGCACACATTGACAACCGTTCTGTTAGATAGCTGCGTTTTGGATTTAGAAGCAGATATTTCCCTGTGCTTACTGCTGTTTCTTCCATATGCCGGTAATGGGCTGAAAACGCCTGTTTTGGGACTCTGCAGAGAAAGTCTCTGCAGACTGCTGAATCCACACACGGGTTTAACTCTGGAAGTTGAGTGCACACATTGTCAACCGTTCTGTTAGATAGCTGCGTTTTGGATTTAGAAGCAGATATTTCCCTGTGCTTACTGCTGTTTCTTCCATATGCCGGTAATGGGCTGAAAACGCCTGTTTTGGGACTCTGCAGAGAAAGTCTCTGCAGACTGCTGAATCCACACACGGGTTTAACTCTGGAAGTTGAGTGCACACATTGACAACCGTTCTGTTAGATAGCTGCGTTTTGGATTTAGAAGCAGATATTTCCCTGTGCTTACTGCTGTTTCTTCCATATGCCGGTAATGGGCTGAAAACGCCTGTTTTGGGACTCTGCAGAGAAAGTCTCTGCAGACTGCTGAATCCACACACGGGTTTAAC
>NW_026989621.1:0-40091 GCF_030222135.1 Aotus nancymaae | reverse complement strand
AAACAGGCGTTTTCAGCCCATTACCGGCATATGGAAGAAACAGCAGTAAGCACAGGGAAATATCTGCTTCTAAATCCAAAACGCAGCTATCTAACAGAACGGTTGTCAATGTGTGCACTCAACTTCCAGAGTTAAACCCGTGTGTGGATTCAGCAGTCTGCAAACACTTTCTCTGCAGCGTCCCAAAACAGGCGTTTTCAGCCCATTACCGGCATATGGAAGAAACAGCAGTAAGCACAGGGAAATATCTGCTTCTAAATCCAAAAACGCAGCTATCTAACAGAACGGTTGTCAATGTGTGCACTCAACTTCCAGAGTTAAACCCGTGTGTGGATTCAGCAGTCTGCAAACATCTTCTCTGCAGAGTCCCAAAACAGGCGTTTTCAGCCCATTACCGGCATATGGAAGAAACAGCAGTAAGCACAGGGAAATATCTGCTTCTAAATCCAAAACGCAGCTATCTAACAGAACGGTTGTCAATGTGTGCACTCAACTTCCAGAGTTAAACCCGTGTGTGGATTCAGCAGTCTGCAAACACTTTCTCTGCAGAGTCCCAAAACAGGCGTTTTCAGCCCATTACCGGCATATGGAAGAAACAGCAGTAAGCACAGGGAAATATCTGCTTCTAAATCCAAAACGCAGCTATCTAACAGAACGGTTGTCAATGTGTGCACTCAACTTCCAGAGTTAAACCCGTGTGTGGATTCAGCAGTCTGCAAACACTTTCTCTGCAGAGTCCCAAAACAGGCGTTTTCAGCCCATTACCGGCATATGGAAGAAACAGCAGTAAGCACAGGGAAATATCTGCTTCTAAATCCAAAACGCAGCTATCTAACAGAACGGTTGTCAATGTGTGCACTCAACTTCCAGAGTTAAACCCGTGTGTGGATTCAGCAGTCTGCAAACACTTTCTCTGCAGAGTCCCAAAACAGGCGTTTTCAGCCCATTACCGGCATATGGAAGAAACAGCAGTAAGCACAGGGAAATATCTGCTTCTAAATCCAAAACGCAGCTATCTAACAGAACGGTTGTCAATGTGTGCACTCAACTTCCAGAGTTAAACCCGTGTGTGGATTCAGCAGTCTGCAAACACTTTCTCTGCAGAGTCCCAAAACAGGCGTTTTCAGCCCATTACCGGCATATGGAAGAAACAGCAGTAAGCAAAGGGAAATATCTGCTTCTAAATCCAAAACGCAGCTATCTAACAGAACGGTTGTCAATGTGTGCACTCAACTTCCAGAGTTAAACCCGTGTGTGGATTCAGCAGTCTGCAAACATCTTCTCTTCAGAGTCCCAAAACAGGCGTTTTCAGCCCATTACCGGCATATGGAAGAAACAGCAGTAAGCACAGGGAAATATCTGCTTCTAAATCCAAAACGCAGCTATCTAACAGAACGGTTGTCAATGTGTGCACTCAACTTCCAGAGTTAAACCCGTGTGTGGATTCAGCAGTCTGCAAACACTTTCTCTGCAGAGTCCCAAAACAGGCGTTTTCAGCCCATTACCGGCATATGGAAGAAACAGCAGTAAGCACAGGGAAATATCTGCTTCTAAATCCAAAACGCAGCTATCTAACAGAACGGTTGTCAATGTGTGCACTCAACTTCCAGAGTTAAACCCGTGTGTGGATTCAGCAGTCTGCAAACACTTTCTCTGCAGAGTCCCAAAACAGGCGTTTTCAGCCCATTACCGGCATATGGAAGAAACAGCAGTAAGCACAGGGAAATATCTGCTTCTAAATCCAAAACGCAGCTATCTAACAGAACGGTTGTCAATGTGTGCACTCAACTTCCAGAGTTAAACCCGTGTGTGGATTCAGCAGTCTGCAAACACTTTCTCTGCAGAGTCCCAAAACAGGCGTTTTCAGCCCATTACCGGCATATGGAAGAAACAGCAGTAAGCACAGGGAAATATCTGCTTCTAAATCCAAAACGCAGCTATCTAACAGAACGGTTGTCAATGTGTGCACTCAACTTCCAGAGTTAAACCCGTGTGTGGATTCAGCAGTCTGCAAACACTTTCTCTGCAGAGTCCCAAAACAGGCGTTTTCAGCCCATTACCGGCATATGGAAGAAACAGCAGTAAGCACAGGGAAATATCTGCTTCTAAATCCAAAACGCAGCTATCTAACAGAACGGTTGTCAATGTGTGCACTCAACTTCCAGAGTTAAACCCGTGTGTGGATTCAGCAGTCTGCAAACACTTTCTCTGCAGAGTCCCAAAACAGGCGTTTTCAGCCCATTACCGGCATATGGAAGAAACAGCAGTAAGCACAGGGAAATATCTGCTTCTAAATCCAAAACGCAGCTATCTAACAGAACGGTTGTCAATGTGTGCACTCAACTTCCAGAGTTAAACCCGTGTGTGGATTCAGCAGTCTGCAAACACTTTCTCTGCAGAGTCCCAAAACAGGCGTTTTCAGCCCATTACCGGCATATGGAAGAAACAGCAGTAAGCACAGGGAAATATCTGCTTCTAAATCCAAAACGCAGCTATCTAACAGAACGGTTGTCAATGTGTGCACTCAACTTCCAGAGTTAAACCCGTGTGTGGATTCAGCAGTCTGCAAACACTTTCTCTGCAGAGTCCCAAAACAGGCGTTTTCAGCCCATTACCGGCATATGGAAGAAACAGCAGTAAGCACAGGGAAATATCTGCTTCTAAATCCAAAACGCAGCTATCTAACAGAACGGTTGTCAATGTGTGCACTCAACTTCCAGAGTTAAACCCGTGTGTGGATTCAGCAGTCTGCAAACATCTTCTCTGCAGAGTCCCAAAACAGGCGTTTCAGCCCATTACCGGCATATGGAAGAAACAGCAGTAAGCACAGGGAAATATCTGCTTCTAAATCCAAAACGCAGCTCTCTAACAGAACGGTTGTCAATGTGTGCACTCAACTTCCAGAGTTAAACCCGTGTGTGGATTCAGCAGTCTGCAAACATCTTCTCTGCAGAGTCCCAAAACAGGCGTTTTCAGCCCATTACCGGCATATGGAAGAAACAGCAGTAAGCACAGGGAAATATCTGCTTCTAAATCCAAAACGCAGCTATCTAACAGAACGGTTGTCAATGTGTGCACTCAACTTCCAGAGTTAAACCCGTGTGTGGATTCAGCAGTCTGCAAACACTTTCTCTGCAGAGTCCCAAAACAGGCGTTTTCAGCCCATTACCGGCATATGGAAGAAACAGCAGTAAGCACAGGGAAATATCTGCTTCTAAATCCAAAACGCAGCTATCTAACAGAACGGTTGTCAATGTGTGCACTCAACTTCCAGAGTTAAACCCGTGTGTGGATTCAGCAGTCTGCAAACACTTTCTCTGCAGAGTCCCAAAACAGGCGTTTTCAGCCCATTACCGGCATATGGAAGAAACAGCAGTAAGCACAGGGAAATATCTGCTTCTAAATCCAAAACGCAGCTATCTAACAGAACGGTTGTCAATGTGTGCACTCAACTTCCAGAGTTAAACCCGTGTGTGGATTCAGCAGTCTGCAAACATCTTCTCTTCAGAGTCCCAAAACAGGCGTTTTCAGCCCATTACCGGCATATGGAAGAAACAGCAGTAAGCACAGGGAAATATCTGCTTCTAAATCCAAAACGCAGCTATCTAACAGAACGGTTGTCAATGTGTGCACTCAACTTCCAGAGTTAAACCCGTGTGTGGATTCAGCAGTCTGCAAACACTTTCTCTGCAGAGTCCCAAAACAGGCGTTTTCAGCCCATTACCGGCATATGGAAGAAACAGCAGTAAGCACAGGGAAATATCTGCTTCTAAATCCAAAACGCAGCTATCTAACAGAACGGTTGTCAATGTGTGCACTCAACTTCCAGAGTTAAACCCGTGTGTGGATTCAGCAGTCTGCAAACACTTTCTCTGCAGAGTCCCAAAACAGGCGTTTTCAGCCCATTACCGGCATATGGAAGAAACAGCAGTAAGCACAGGGAAATATCTGCTTCTAAATCCAAAACGCAGCTATCTAACAGAACGGTTGTCAATGTGTGCACTCAACTTCCAGAGTTAAACCCGTGTGTGGATTCAGCAGTCTGCAAACACTTTCTCTGCAGAGTCCCAAAACAGGCGTTTTCAGCCCATTACCGGCATATGGAAGAAACAGCAGTAAGCACAGGGAAATATCTGCTTCTAAATCCAAAACGCAGCTATCTAACAGAACGGTTGTCAATGTGTGCACTCAACTTCCAGAGTTAAACCCGTGTGTGGATTCAGCAGTCTGCAAACACTTTCTCTGCAGAGTCCCAAAACAGGCGTTTTCAGCCCATTACCGGCATATGGAAGAAACAGCAGTAAGCACAGGGAAATATCTGCTTCTAAATCCAAAACGCAGCTATCTAACAGAACGGTTGTCAATGTGTGCACTCAACTTCCAGAGTTAAACCCGTGTGTGGATTCAGCAGTCTGCAAACACTTTCTCTGCAGAGTCCCAAAACAGGCGTTTTCAGCCCATTACCGGCATATGGAAGAAACAGCAGTAAGCACAGGGAAATATCTGCTTCTAAATCCAAAACGCAGCTATCTAACAGAACGGTTGTCAATGTGTGCACTCAACTTCCAGAGTTAAACCCGTGTGTGGATTCAGCAGTCTGCAAACACTTTCTCTGCAGAGTCCCAAAACAGGCGTTTTCAGCCCATTACCGGCATATGGAAGAAACAGCAGTAAGCACAGGGAAATATCTGCTTCTAAATCCAAAACGCAGCTATCTAACAGAACGGTTGTCAATGTGTGCACTCAACTTCCAGAGTTAAACCCGTGTGTGGATTCAGCAGTCTGCAAACACTTTCTCTGCAGAGTCCCAAAACAGGCGTTTTCAGCCCATTACCGGCATATGGAAGAAACAGCAGTAAGCACAGGGAAATATCTGCTTCTAAATCCAAAACGCAGCTATCTAACAGAACGGTTGTCAATGTGTGCACTCAACTTCCAGAGTTAAACCCGTGTGTGGATTCAGCAGTCTGCAAACATCTTCTCTGCAGAGTCCCAAAACAGGCGTTTTCAGCCCATTACCGGCATATGGAAGAAACAGCAGTAAGCACAGGGAAATATCTGCTTCTAAATCCAAAACGCAGCTCTCTAACAGAACGGTTGTCAATGTGTGCACTCAACTTCCAGAGTTAAACCCGTGTGTGGATTCAGCAGTCTGCAAACATCTTCTCTGCAGAGTCCCAAAACAGGCGTTTTCAGCCCATTACCGGCATATGGAAGAAACAGCAGTAAGCACAGGGAAATATCTGCTTCTAAATCCAAAACGCAGCTATCTAACAGAACGGTTGTCAATGTGTGCACTCAACTTCCAGAGTTAAACCCGTGTGTGGATTCAGCAGTCTGCAAACACTTTCTCTGCAGAGTCCCAAAACAGGCGTTTTCAGCCCATTACCGGCATATGGAAGAAACAGCAGTAAGCACAGGGAAATATCTGCTTCTAAATCCAAAACGCAGCTATCTAACAGAACAGTTGTCAATGTGTGCACTCAACTTCCAGAGTTAAACCCGTGTGTGGATTCAGCAGTCTGCAAACACTTTCTCTGCAGAGTCCCAAAACAGGCGTTTTCAGCCCATTACCGGCATATGGAAGAAACAGCAGTAAGCACAGGGAAATATCTGCTTCTAAATCCAAAACGCAGCTATCTAACAGAACGGTTGTCAATGTGTGCACTCAACTTCCAGAGTTAAACCCGTGTGTGGATTCAGCAGTCTGCAAACACTTTCTCTGCAGAGTCCCAAAACAGGCGTTTTCAGCCCATTACCGGCATATGGAAGAAACAGCAGTAAGCACAGGGAAATATCTGCTTCTAAATCCAAAACGCAGCTCTCTAACAGAACGGTTGTCAATGTGTGCACTCAACTTCCAGAGTTAAACCCGTGTGTGGATTCAGCAGTCTGCAAACACTTTCTCTGCAGAGTCCCAAAACAGGCGTTTTCAGCCCATTACCGGCATATGGAAGAAACAGCAGTAAGCACAGGGAAATATCTGCTTCTAAATCCAAAACGCAGCTATCTAACAGAACGGTTGTCAATGTGTGCACTCAACTTCCAGAGTTAAACCCGTGTGTGGATTCAGCAGTCTGCAAACACTTTCTCTGCAGAGTCCCAAAACAGGCGTTTTCAGCCCATTACCGGCATATGGAAGAAACAGCAGTAAGCACAGGGAAATATCTGCTTCTAAATCCAAAACGCAGCTATCTAACAGAACGGTTGTCAATGTGTGCACTCAACTTCCAGAGTTAAACCCGTGTGTGGATTCAGCAGTCTGCAAACACTTTCTCTGCAGAGTCCCAAAACAGGCGTTTTCAGCCCATTACCGGCATATGGAAGAAACAGCAGTAAGCACAGGGAAATATCTGCTTCTAAATCCAAAACGCAGCTATCTAACAGAACGGTTGTCAATGTGTGCACTCAACTTCCAGAGTTAAACCCGTGTGTGGATTCAGCAGTCTGCAAACACTTTCTCTGCAGAGTCCCAAAACAGGCGTTTTCAGCCCATTACCGGCATATGGAAGAAACAGCAGTAAGCACAGGGAAATATCTGCTTCTAAATCCAAAACGCAGCTATCTAACAGAACGGTTGTCAATGTGTGCACTCAACTTCCAGAGTTAAACCCGTGTGTGGATTCAGCAGTCTGCAAACACTTTCTCTGCAGAGTCCCAAAACAGGCGTTTTCAGCCCATTACCGGCATATGGAAGAAACAGCAGTAAGCACAGGGAAATATCTGCTTCTAAATCCAAAACGCAGCTATCTAACAGAACGGTTGTCAATGTGTGCACTCAACTTCCAGAGTTAAACCCGTGTGTGGATTCAGCAGTCTGCAAACACTTTCTCTGCAGAGTCCCAAAACAGGCGTTTTCAGCCCATTACCGGCATATGGAAGAAACAGCAGTAAGCACAGGGAAATATCTGCTTCTAAATCCAAAATGCAGCTATCTAACAGAACGGTTGTCAATGTGTGCACTCAACTTCCAGAGTTAAACCCGTGTGTGGATTCAGCAGTCTGCAAACACTTTCTCTGCAGAGTCCCAAAACAGGCGTTTTCAGCCCATTACCGGCATATGGAAGAAACAGCAGTAAGCACAGGGAAATATCTGCTTCTAAATCCAAAACGCAGCTATCTAACAGAACGGTTGTCAATGTGTGCACTCAACTTCCAGAGTTAAACCCGTGTGTGGATTCAGCAGTCTGCAAACATCTTCTCTGCAGAGTCCCAAAACAGGCGTTTTCAGCCCATTACCGGCATATGGAAGAAACAGCAGTAAGCACAGGGAAATATCTGCTTCTAAATCCAAAACGCAGCTATCTAACAGAACGGTTGTCAATGTGTGCACTCAACTTCCAGAGTTAAACCCGTGTGTGGATTCAGCAGTCTGCAAACATCTTCTCTGCAGAGTCCCAAAACAGGCGTTTTCAGCCCATTACCGGCATATGGAAGAAACAGCAGTAAGCACAGGGAAATATCTGCTTCTAAATCCAAAACGCAGCTATCTAACAGAACGGTTGTCAATGTGTGCACTCAACTTCCAGAGTTAAACCCGTGTGTGGATTCAGCAGTCTGCAAACACTTTCTCTGCAGAGTCCCAAAACAGGCGTTTTCAGCCCATTACCGGCATATGGAAGAAACAGCAGTAAGCACAGGGAAATATCTGCTTCTAAATCCAAAACGCAGCTCTCTAACAGAACGGTTGTCAATGTGTGCACTCAACTTCCAGAGTTAAACCCGTGTGTGGATTCAGCAGTCTGCAAACACTTTCTCTGCAGAGTCCCAAAACAGGCGTTTTCAGCCCATTACCGGCATATGGAAGAAACAGCAGTAAGCACAGGGAAATATCTGCTTCTAAATCCAAAACGCAGCTATCTAACAGAACGGTTGTCAATGTGTGCACTCAACTTCCAGAGTTAAACCCGTGTGTGGATTCAGCAGTCTGCAAACACTTTCTCTGCAGAGTCCCAAAACAGGCGTTTTCAGCCCATTACCGGCATATGGAAGAAACAGCAGTAAGCACAGGGAAATATCTGCTTCTAAATCCAAAACGCAGCTCTCTAACAGAACGGTTGTCAATGTGTGCACTCAACTTCCAGAGTTAAACCCGTGTGTGGATTCAGCAGTCTGCAAACACTTTCTCTGCAGAGTCCCAAAACAGGCGTTTTCAGCCCATTACCGGCATATGGAAGAAACAGCAGTAAGCACAGGGAAATATCTGCTTCTAAATCCAAAACGCAGCTATCTAACAGAACGGTTGTCAATGTGTGCACTCAACTTCCAGAGTTAAACCCGTGTGTGGATTCAGCAGTCTGCAAACACTTTCTCTGCAGAGTCCCAAAACAGGCGTTTTCAGCCCATTACCGGCATATGGAAGAAACAGCAGTAAGCACAGGGAAATATCTGCTTCTAAATCCAAAACGCAGCTATCTAACAGAACGGTTGTCAATGTGTGCACTCAACTTCCAGAGTTAAACCCGTGTGTGGATTCAGCAGTCTGCAAACACTTTCTCTGCAGAGTCCCAAAACAGGCGTTTTCAGCCCATTACCGGCATATGGAAGAAACAGCAGTAAGCACAGGGAAATATCTGCTTCTAAATCCAAAACGCAGCTATCTAACAGAACGGTTGTCAATGTGTGCACTCAACTTCCAGAGTTAAACCCGTGTGTGGATTCAGCAGTCTGCAAACACTTTCTCTGCAGAGTCCCAAAACAGGCGTTTTCAGCCCATTACCGGCATATGGAAGAAACAGCAGTAAGCACAGGGAAATATCTGCTTCTAAATCCAAAACGCAGCTATCTAACAGAACGGTTGTCAATGTGTGCACTCAACTTCCAGAGTTAAACCCGTGTGTGGATTCAGCAGTCTGCAAACACTTTCTCTGCAGAGTCCCAAAACAGGCGTTTTCAGCCCATTACCGGCATATGGAAGAAACAGCAGTAAGCACAGGGAAATATCTGCTTCTAAATCCAAAACGCAGCTCTCTAACAGAACGGTTGTCAATGTGTGCACTCAACTTCCAGAGTTAAACCCGTGTGTGGATTCAGCAGTCTGCAAACACTTTCTCTGCAGAGTCCCAAAACAGGCGTTTTCAGCCCATTACCGGCATATGGAAGAAACAGCAGTAAGCACAGGGAAATATCTGCTTCTAAATCCAAAACGCAGCTATCTAACAGAACGGTTGTCAATGTGTGCACTCAACTTCCAGAGTTAAACCCGTGTGTGGATTCAGCAGTCTGCAAACACTTTCTCTGCAGAGTCCCAAAACAGGCGTTTTCAGCCCATTACCGGCATATGGAAGAAACAGCAGTAAGCACAGGGAAATATCTGCTTCTAAATCCAAAACGCAGCTATCTAACAGAACGGTTGTCAATGTGTGCACTCAACTTCCAGAGTTAAACCCGTGTGTGGATTCAGCAGTCTGCAAACACTTTCTCTGCAGAGTCCCAAAACAGGCGTTTTCAGCCCATTACCGGCATATGGAAGAAACAGCAGTAAGCACAGGGAAATATCTGCTTCTAAATCCAAAACGCAGCTATCTAACAGAACGGTTGTCAATGTGTGCACTCAACTTCCAGAGTTAAACCCGTGTGTGGATTCAGCAGTCTGCAAACACTTTCTCTGCAGAGTCCCAAAACAGGCGTTTTCAGCCCATTACCGGCATATGGAAGAAACAGCAGTAAGCACAGGGAAATATCTGCTTCTAAATCCAAAACGCAGCTATCTAACAGAACGGTTGTCAATGTGTGCACTCAACTTCCAGAGTTAAACCCGTGTGTGGATTCAGCAGTCTGCAAACACTTTCTCTGCAGAGTCCCAAAACAGGCGTTTTCAGCCCATTACCGGCATATGGAAGAAACAGCAGTAAGCACAGGGAAATATCTGCTTCTAAATCCAAAACGCAGCTATCTAACAGAACGGTTGTCAATGTGTGCACTCAACTTCCAGAGTTAAACCCGTGTGTGGATTCAGCAGTCTGCAAACACTTTCTCTGCAGAGTCCCAAAACAGGCGTTTTCAGCCCATTACCGGCATATGGAAGAAACAGCAGTAAGCACAGGGAAATATCTGCTTCTAAATCCAAAACGCAGCTATCTAACAGAACGGTTGTCAATGTGTGCACTCAACTTCCAGAGTTAAACCCGTGTGTGGATTCAGCAGTCTGCAAACACTTTCTCTGCAGAGTCCCAAAACAGGCGTTTTCAGCCCATTACCGGCATATGGAAGAAACAGCAGTAAGCACAGGGAAATATCTGCTTCTAAATCCAAAACGCAGCTATCTAACAGAACGGTTGTCAATGTGTGCACTCAACTTCCAGAGTTAAACCCGTGTGTGGATTCAGCAGTCTGCAAACATCTTCTCTGCAGAGTCCCAAAACAGGCGTTTTCAGCCCATTACCGGCATATGGAAGAAACAGCAGTAAGCACAGGGAAATATCTGCTTCTAAATCCAAAACGCAGCTCTCTAACAGAACGGTTGTCAATGTGTGCACTCAACTTCCAGAGTTAAACCCGTGTGTGGATTCAGCAGTCTACAAACACTTTCTCTGCAGAGTCCCAAAACAGGCGTTTTCAGCCCATTACCGGCATATGGAAGAAACAGCAGTAAGCACAGGGAAATATCTGCTTCTAAATCCAAAACGCAGCTATCTAACAGAACGGTTGTCAATGTGTGCACTCAACTTCCAGAGTTAAACCCGTGTGTGGATTCAGCAGTCTGCAAACACTTTCTCTGCAGAGTCCCAAAACAGGCGTTTTCAGCCCATTACCGGCATATGGAAGAAACAGCAGTAAGCACAGGGAAATATCTGCTTCTAAATCCAAAACGCAGCTATCTAACAGAACGGTTGTCAATGTGTGCACTCAACTTCCAGAGTTAAACCCGTGTGTGGATTCAGCAGTCTGCAAACATCTTCTCTGCAGAGTCCCAAAACAGGCGTTTTCAGCCCATTACCGGCATATGGAAGAAACAGCAGTAAGCACAGGGAAATATCTGCTTCTAAATCCAAAACGCAGCTATCTAACAGAACGGTTGTCAATGTGTGCACTCAACTTCCAGAGTTAAACCCGTGTGTGGATTCAGCAGTCTGCAAACATCTTCTCTTCAGAGTCCCAAAACAGGCGTTTTCAGCCCATTACCGGCATATGGAAGAAACAGCAGTAAGCACAGGGAAATATCTGCTTCTAAATCCAAAACGCAGCTATCTAACAGAACGGTTGTCAATGTGTGCACTCAACTTCCAGAGTTAAACCCGTGTGTGGATTCAGCAGTCTGCAAACACTTTCTCTGCAGAGTCCCAAAACAGGCGTTTTCAGCCCATTACCGGCATATGGAAGAAACAGCAGTAAGCACAGGGAAATATCTGCTTCTAAATCCAAAACGCAGCTATCTAACAGAACGGTTGTCAATGTGTGCACTCAACTTCCAGAGTTAAACCCGTGTGTGGATTCAGCAGTCTGCAAACACTTTCTCTGCAGAGTCCCAAAACAGGCGTTTTCAGCCCATTACCGGCATATGGAAGAAACAGCAGTAAGCACAGGGAAATATCTGCTTCTAAATCCAAAACGCAGCTATCTAACAGAACGGTTGTCAATGTGTGCACTCAACTTCCAGAGTTAAACCCGTGTGTGGATTCAGCAGTCTGCAAACACTTTCTCTGCAGAGTCCCAAAACAGGCGTTTTCAGCCCATTACCGGCATATGGAAGAAACAGCAGTAAGCACAGGGAAATATCTGCTTCTAAATCCAAAACGCAGCTATCTAACAGAACGGTTGTCAATGTGTGCACTCAACTTCCAGAGTTAAACCCGTGTGTGGATTCAGCAGTCTGCAAACACTTTCTCTGCAGAGTCCCAAAACAGGCGTTTTCAGCCCATTACCGGCATATGGAAGAAACAGCAGTAAGCACAGGGAAATATCTGCTTCTAAATCCAAAACGCAGCTATCTAACAGAACGGTTGTCAATGTGTGCACTCAACTTCCAGAGTTAAACCCGTGTGTGGATTCAGCAGTCTGCAAACACTTTCTCTGCAGAGTCCCAAAACAGGCGTTTTCAGCCCATTACCGGCATATGGAAGAAACAGCAGTAAGCACAGGGAAATATCTGCTTCTAAATCCAAAACGCAGCTATCTAACAGAACGGTTGTCAATGTGTGCACTCAACTTCCAGAGTTAAACCCGTGTGTGGATTCAGCAGTCTGCAAACACTTTCTCTGCAGAGTCCCAAAACAGGCGTTTTCAGCCCATTACCGGCATATGGAAGAAACAGCAGTAAGCACAGGGAAATATCTGCTTCTAAATCCAAAACGCAGCTATCTAACAGAACGGTTGTCAATGTGTGCACTCAACTTCCAGAGTTAAACCCGTGTGTGGATTCAGCAGTCTGCAAACATCTTCTCTGCAGAGTCCCAAAACAGGCGTTTTCAGCCCATTACCGGCATATGGAAGAAACAGCAGTAAGCACAGGGAAATATCTGCTTCTAAATCCAAAACGCAGCTATCTAACAGAACGGTTGTCAATGTGTGCACTCAACTTCCAGAGTTAAACCCGTGTGTGGATTCAGCAGTCTGCAAACATCTTCTCTGCAGAGTCCCAAAACAGGCGTTTTCAGCCCATTACCGGCATATGGAAGAAACAGCGGTAAGCACAGGGAAATATCTGCTTCTAAATCCAAAACGCAGCTATCTAACAGAACGGTTGTCAATGTGTGCACTCAACTTCCAGAGTTAAACCCGTGTGTGGATTCAGCGGTCTGCAAACACTTTCTCTGCAGAGTCCCAAAACAGGCGTTTTCAGCCCATTACCGGCATATGGAAGAAACAGCAGTAAGCACAGGGAAATATCTGCTTCTAAATCCAAAACGCAGCTATCTAACAGAACGGTTGTCAATGTGTGCACTCAACTTCCAGAGTTAAACCCGTGTGTGGATTCAGCAGTCTGCAAACATCTTCTCTGCAGAGTCCCAAAACAGGCGTTTTCAGCCCATTACCGGCATATGGAAGAAACAGCAGTAAGCACAGGGAAATATCTGCTTCTAAATCCAAAACGCAGCTCTCTAACAGAACGGTTGTCAATGTGTGCACTCAACTTCCAGAGTTAAACCCGTGTGTGGATTCAGCAGTCTGCAAACATCTTCTCTGCAGAGTCCCAAAACAGGCGTTTTCAGCCCATTACCGGCATATGGAAGAAACAGCAGTAAGCACAGGGAAATATCTGCTTCTAAATCCAAAACGCAGCTATCTAACAGAACGGTTGTCAATGTGTGCACTCAACTTCCAGAGTTAAACCCGTGTGTGGATTCAGCAGTCTGCAAACACTTTCTCTGCAGAGTCCCAAAACAGGCGTTTTCAGCCCATTACCGGCATATGGAAGAAACAGCAGTAAGCACAGGGAAATATCTGCTTCTAAATCCAAAACGCAGCTATCTAACAGAACGGTTGTCAATGTGTGCACTCAACTTCCAGAGTTAAACCCGTGTGTGGATTCAGCAGTCTGCAAACACTTTCTCTGCAGAGTCCCAAAACAGGCGTTTTCAGCCCATTACCGGCATATGGAAGAAACAGCAGTAAGCACAGGGAAATATCTGCTTCTAAATCCAAAACGCAGCTATCTAACAGAACGGTTGTCAATGTGTGCACTCAACTTCCAGAGTTAAACCCGTGTGTGGATTCAGCAGTCTGCAAACACTTTCTCTGCAGAGTCCCAAAACAGGCGTTTTCAGCCCATTACCGGCATATGGAAGAAACAGCAGTAAGCACAGGGAAATATCTGCTTCTAAATCCAAAACGCAGCTATCTAACAGAACGGTTGTCAATGTGTGCACTCAACTTCCAGAGTTAAACCCGTGTGTGGATTCAGCAGTCTGCAAACACTTTCTCTGCAGAGTCCCAAAACAGGCGTTTTCAGCCCATTACCGGCATATGGAAGAAACAGCAGTAAGCACAGGGAAATATCTGCTTCTAAATCCAAAACGCAGCTCTCTAACAGAACGGTTGTCAATGTGTGCACTCAACTTCCAGAGTTAAACCCGTGTGTGGATTCAGCAGTCTGCAAACACTTTCTCTGCAGAGTCCCAAAACAGGCGTTTTCAGCCCATTACCGGCATATGGAAGAAACAGCAGTAAGCACAGGGAAATATCTGCTTCTAAATCCAAAACGCAGCTATCTAACAGAACGGTTGTCAATGTGTGCACTCAACTTCCAGAGTTAAACCCGTGTGTGGATTCAGCAGTCTGCAAACACTTTCTCTGCAGAGTCCCAAAACAGGCGTTTTCAGCCCATTACCGGCATATGGAAGAAACAGCAGTAAGCACAGGGAAATATCTGCTTCTAAATCCAAAACGCAGCTATCTAACAGAACGGTTGTCAATGTGTGCACTCAACTTCCAGAGTTAAACCCGTGTGTGGATTCAGCAGTCTGCAAACACTTTCTCTGCAGAGTCCCAAAACAGGCGTTTTCAGCCCATTACCGGCATATGGAAGAAACAGCAGTAAGCACAGGGAAATATCTGCTTCTAAATCCAAAACGCAGCTATCTAACAGAACGGTTGTCAATGTGTGCACTCAACTTCCAGAGTTAAACCCGTGTGTGGATTCAGCAGTCTGCAAACACTTTCTCTGCAGAGTCCCAAAACAGGCGTTTTCAGCCCATTACCGGCATATGGAAGAAACAGCAGTAAGCACAGGGAAATATCTGCTTCTAAATCCAAAACGCAGCTATCTAACAGAACGGTTGTCAATGTGTGCACTCAACTTCCAGAGTTAAACCCGTGTGTGGATTCAGCAGTCTGCAAACACTTTCTCTGCAGAGTCCCAAAACAGGCGTTTTCAGCCCATTACCGGCATATGGAAGAAACAGCAGTAAGCACAGGGAAATATCTGCTTCTAAATCCAAAACGCAGCTATCTAACAGAACGGTTGTCAATGTGTGCACTCAACTTCCAGAGTTAAACCCGTGTGTGGATTCAGCAGTCTGCAAACACTTTCTCTGCAGAGTCCCAAAACAGGCGTTTTCAGCCCATTACCGGCATATGGAAGAAACAGCAGTAAGCCCAGGGAAATATCTGCTTCTAAATCCAAAACGCAGCTATCTAACAGAACGGTTGTCAATGTGTGCACTCAACTTCCAGAGTTAAACCCGTGTGTGGATTCAGCAGTCTGCAAACATCTTCTCTGCAGAATCCCAAAACAGGCGTTTTCAGCCCATTACCGGCATATGGAAGAAACAGCGGTAAGCACAGGGAAATATCTGCTTCTAAATCCAAAACGCAGCTATCTAACAGAACGGTTGTCAATGTGTGCACTCAACTTCCAGAGTTAAACCCGTGTGTGGATTCAGCAGTCTGCAAACATCTTCTCTGCAGAGTCCCAAAACAGGCGTTTTCAGCCCATTACCGGCATATGGAAGAAACAGCAGTAAGCACAGGGAAATATCTGCTTCTAAATCCAAAACGCAGCTATCTAACAGAACGGTTGTCAATGTGTGCACTCAACTTCCAGAGTTAAACCCGTGTGTGGATTCAGCAGTCTGCAAACACTTTCTCTGCAGAGTCCCAAAACAGGCGTTTTCAGCCCATTACCGGCATATGGAAGAAACAGCAGTAAGCACAGGGAAATATCTGCTTCTAAATCCAAAACGCAGCTATCTAACAGAACGGTTGTCAATGTGTGCACTCAACTTCCAGAGTTAAACCCGTGTGTGGATTCAGCAGTCTGCAAACACTTTCTCTGCAGAGTCCCAAAACAGGCGTTTTCAGCCCATTACCGGCATATGGAAGAAACAGCAGTAAGCACAGGGAAATATCTGCTTCTAAATCCAAAACGCAGCTATCTAACAGAACGGTTGTCAATGTGTGCACTCAACTTCCAGAGTTAAACCCGTGTGTGGATTCAGCAGTCTGCAAACACTTTCTCTGCAGAGTCCCAAAACAGGCGTTTTCAGCCCATTACCGGCATATGGAAGAAACAGCAGTAAGCACAGGGAAATATCTGCTTCTAAATCCAAAACGCAGCTATCTAACAGAACGGTTGTCAATGTGTGCACTCAACTTCCAGAGTTAAACCCGTGTGTGGATTCAGCAGTCTGCAAACACTTTCTCTGCAGAGTCCCAAAACAGGCGTTTTCAGCCCATTACCGGCATATGGAAGAAACAGCAGTAAGCACAGGGAAATATCTGCTTCTAAATCCAAAACGCAGCTCTCTAACAGAACGGTTGTCAATGTGTGCACTCAACTTCCAGAGTTAAACCCGTGTGTGGATTCAGCAGTCTGCAAACACTTTCTCTGCAGAGTCCCAAAACAGGCGTTTTCAGCCCATTACCGGCATATGGAAGAAACAGCAGTAAGCACAGGGAAATATCTGCTTCTAAATCCAAAACGCAGCTATCTAACAGAACGGTTGTCAATGTGTGCACTCAACTTCCAGAGTTAAACCCGTGTGTGGATTCAGCAGTCTGCAAACACCTTCTCTGCAGAGTCCCAAAACAGGCGTTTTCAGCCCATTACCGGCATATGGAAGAAACAGCAGTAAGCACAGGGAAATATCTGCTTCTAAATCCAAAACGCAGCTATCTAACAGAACGGTTGTCAATGTGTGCACTCAACTTCCAGAGTTAAACCCGTGTGTGGATTCAGCAGTCTGCAAACACTTTCTCTGCAGAGTCCCAAAACAGGCGTTTTCAGCCCATTACCGGCATATGGAAGAAACAGCAGTAAGCACAGGGAAATATCTGCTTCTAAATCCAAAACGCAGCTATCTAACAGAACGGTTGTCAATGTGTGCACTCAACTTCCAGAGTTAAACCCGTGTGTGGATTCAGCAGTCTGCAAACACTTTCTCTGCAGAGTCCCAAAACAGGCGTTTTCAGCCCATTACCGGCATATGGAAGAAACAGCAGTAAGCACAGGGAAATATCTGCTTCTAAATCCAAAACGCAGCTATCTAACAGAACGGTTGTCAATGTGTGCACTCAACTTCCAGAGTTAAACCCGTGTGTGGATTCAGCAGTCTGCAAACACTTTCTCTGCAGAGTCCCAAAACAGGCGTTTTCAGCCCATTACCGGCATATGGAAGAAACAGCAGTAAGCACAGGGAAATATCTGCTTCTAAATCCAAAACGCAGCTATCTAACAGAACGGTTGTCAATGTGTGCACTCAACTTCCAGAGTTAAACCCGTGTGTGGATTCAGCAGTCTGCAAACACTTTCTCTGCAGAGTCCCAAAACAGGCGTTTTCAGCCCATTACCGGCATATGGAAGAAACAGCAGTAAGCCCAGGGAAATATCTGCTTCTAAATCCAAAACGCAGCTATCTAACAGAACGGTTGTCAGTGTGTGCACTCAACTTCCAGAGTTAAACCCGTGTGTGGATTCAGCAGTCTGCAAACATCTTCTCTGCAGAATCCCAAAACAGGCGTTTTCAGCCCATTACCGGCATATGGAAGAAACAGCGGTAAGCACAGGGAAATATCTGCTTCTAAATCCAAAACGCAGCTATCTAACAGAACGGTTGTCAATGTGTGCACTCAACTTCCAGAGTTAAACCCGTGTGTGGATTCAGCAGTCTGCAAACATCTTCTCTGCAGAGTCCCAAAACAGGCGTTTTCAGCCCATTACCGGCATATGGAAGAAACAGCAGTAAGCACAGGGAAATATCTGCTTCTAAATCCAAAACGCAGCTATCTAACAGAACGGTTGTCAATGTGTGCACTCAACTTCCAGAGTTAAACCCGTGTGTGGATTCAGCAGTCTGCAAACACTTTCTCTGCAGAGTCCCAAAACAGGCGTTTTCAGCCCATTACCGGCATATGGAAGAAACAGCAGTAAGCACAGGGAAATATCTGCTTCTAAATCCAAAACGCAGCTATCTAACAGAACGGTTGTCAATGTGTGCACTCAACTTCCAGAGTTAAACCCGTGTGTGGATTCAGCAGTCTGCAAACACTTTCTCTGCAGAGTCCCAAAACAGGCGTTTTCAGCCCATTACCGGCATATGGAAGAAACAGCAGTAAGCACAGGGAAATATCTGCTTCTAAATCCAAAACGCAGCTATCTAACAGAACGGTTGTCAATGTGTGCACTCAACTTCCAGAGTTAAACCCGTGTGTGGATTCAGCAGTCTGCAAACACTTTCTCTGCAGAGTCCCAAAACAGGCGTTTTCAGCCCATTACCGGCATATGGAAGAAACAGCAGTAAGCACAGGGAAATATCTGCTTCTAAATCCAAAACGCAGCTATCTAACAGAACGGTTGTCAATGTGTGCACTCAACTTCCAGAGTTAAACCCGTGTGTGGATTCAGCAGTCTGCAAACACTTTCTCTGCAGAGTCCCAAAACAGGCGTTTTCAGCCCATTACCGGCATATGGAAGAAACAGCAGTAAGCACAGGGAAATATCTGCTTCTAAATCCAAAACGCAGCTCTCTAACAGAACGGTTGTCAATGTGTGCACTCAACTTCCAGAGTTAAACCCGTGTGTGGATTCAGCAGTCTGCAAACACTTTCTCTGCAGAGTCCCAAAACAGGCGTTTTCAGCCCATTACCGGCATATGGAAGAAACAGCAGTAAGCACAGGGAAATATCTGCTTCTAAATCCAAAACGCAGCTATCTAACAGAACGGTTGTCAATGTGTGCACTCAACTTCCAGAGTTAAACCCGTGTGTGGATTCAGCAGTCTGCAAACACCTTCTCTGCAGAGTCCCAAAACAGGCGTTTTCAGCCCATTACCGGCATATGGAAGAAACAGCAGTAAGCACAGGGAAATATCTGCTTCTAAATCCAAAACGCAGCTATCTAACAGAACGGTTGTCAATGTGTGCACTCAACTTCCAGAGTTAAACCCGTGTGTGGATTCAGCAGTCTGCAAACACTTTCTCTGCAGAGTCCCAAAACAGGCGTTTTCAGCCCATTACCGGCATATGGAAGAAACAGCAGTAAGCACAGGGAAATATCTGCTTCTAAATCCAAAACGCAGCTATCTAACAGAACGGTTGTCAATGTGTGCACTCAACTTCCAGAGTTAAACCCGTGTGTGGATTCAGCAGTCTGCAAACACTTTCTCTGCAGAGTCCCAAAACAGGCGTTTTCAGCCCATTACCGGCATATGGAAGAAACAGCAGTAAGCACAGGGAAATATCTGCTTCTAAATCCAAAACGCAGCTATCTAACAGAACGGTTGTCAATGTGTGCACTCAACTTCCAGAGTTAAACCCGTGTGTGGATTCAGCAGTCTGCAAACACTTTCTCTGCAGAGTCCCAAAACAGGCGTTTTCAGCCCATTACCGGCATATGGAAGAAACAGCAGTAAGCACAGGGAAATATCTGCTTCTAAATCCAAAACGCAGCTATCTAACAGAACGGTTGTCAATGTGTGCACTCAACTTCCAGAGTTAAACCCGTGTGTGGATTCAGCAGTCTGCAAACACTTTCTCTGCAGAGTCCCAAAACAGGCGTTTTCAGCCCATTACCGGCATATGGAAGAAACAGCAGTAAGCACAGGGAAATATCTGCTTCTAAATCCAAAACG
This sequence comes from Aotus nancymaae, assembly GCF_030222135.1. Classification (NCBI taxonomy): domain Eukaryota; kingdom Metazoa; phylum Chordata; class Mammalia; order Primates; family Aotidae; genus Aotus; species Aotus nancymaae. The sequence goes on along the minus strand of NW_026989621.1, from coordinate 20,583 downwards.
CAGCTATCTAACAGAACGGTTGTCAATGTGTGCACTCAACTTCCAGAGTTAAACCCGTGTGTGGATTCAGCAGTCTGCAAACACTTTCTCTGCAGAGTCCCAAAACAGGCGTTTTCAGCCCATTACCGGCATATGGAAGAAACAGCAGTAAGCACAGGGAAATATCTGCTTCTAAATCCAAAACGCAGCTATCTAACAGAACGGTTGTCAATGTGTGCACTCAACTCCCAGAGTTAAACCCGTGTGTGGATTCAGCAGTCTGCAAACACTTTCTCTGCAGAGTCCCAAAACAGGCGTTTTCAGCCCATTACCGGCATATGGAAGAAACAGCAGTAAGCACAGGGAAATATCTGCTTCTAAATCCAAAACGCAGCTATCTAACAGAACGGTTGTCAATGTGTGCACTCAACTTCCAGAGTTAAACCCGTGTGTGGATTCAGCAGTCTGCAAACACTTTCTGTGCAGAGTCCCAAAAGAGGCGTTTTCAGGCCAATACCGGCATATGGAAGAAACAGCAGTAAGCACAGGGAAATATCTGCTTCTAAATTCAAAACGCAGCTATCTAACAGAATGGTTGTCAATGTGTGCACTCAACTTCCAGAGTTAAACCCGTGTGTGGATTCAGCAGTCTGCAAACACTTTCTCTGCAGAGTCCCAAAACAGGCGTTTTCAGCCCATTACCGGCATATGGAAGAAACAGCGGTAAGCACAGGGAAATATCTGCTTCTAAATCCAAAACGCAGCTATCTAACAGAACGGTTGTCAATGTGTGCACTCAACTTCCAGAGTTAAACCCGTGTGTGGATTCAGCAGTCTGCAAACACTTTCTCTGCAGAGTCCCAAAACAGGCGTTTTCAGCCCATTACCGGCATATGGAAGAAACAGCAGTAAGCACAGGGAAATATCTGCTTCTAAATCCAAAACGCAGCTATCTAACAGAACGGTTGTCAATGTGTGCACTCAACTCCCAGAGTTAAACCCGTGTGTGGATTCAGCAGTCTGCAAACACTTTCTCTGCAGAGTCCCAAAACAGGCGTTTTCAGCCCATTACCGGCATATGGAAGAAACAGCAGTAAGCACAGGGAAATATCTGCTTCTAAATCCAAAACGCAGCTATCTAACAGAACGGTTGTCAATGTGTGCACTCAACTTCCAGAGTTAAACCCGTGTGTGGATTCAGCAGTCTGCAAACATCTTCTCTGCAGAGTCCCAAAACAGGCGTTTTCAGCCCATTACCGGCATATGGAAGAAACAGCAGTAAGCACAGGGAAATATCTGCTTCTAAATCCAAAACGCAGCTATCTAACAGAACGGTTGTCAATGTGTGCACTCAACTTCCAGAGTTAAACCCGTGTGTGGATTCAGCAGTCTGCAAACACTTTCTCTGCAGAGTCCCAAAACAGGCGTTTTCAGCCCATTACCGGCATATGGAAGAAACAGCAGTAAGCACAGGGAAATATCTGCTTCTAAATCCAAAACGCAGCTATCTAACAGAACGGTTGTCAATGTGTGCACTCAACTTCCAGAGTTAAACCCGTGTGTGGATTCAGCAGTCTGCAAACACTTTCTGTGCAGAGTCCCAAAAGAGGCGTTTTCAGGCCAATACCGGCATATGGAAGAAACAGCAGTAAGCACAGGGAAATATCTGCTTCTAAATTCAAAACGCAGCTATCTAACAGAATGGTTGTCAATGTGTGCACTCAACTTCCAGAGTTAAACCCGTGTGTGGATTCAGCAGTCTGCAAACACTTTCTCTGCAGAGTCCCAAAACAGGCGTTTTCAGCCCATTACCGGCATATGGAAGAAACAGCAGTAAGCACAGGGAAATATCTGCTTCTAAATCCAAAACGCAGCTATCTAACAGAACGGTTGTCAATGTGTGCACTCAACTTCCAGAGTTAAACCCGTGTGTGGATTCAGCAGTCTGCAAACACTTTCTCTGCAGAGTCCCAAAACAGGCGTTTTCAGCCCATTACCGGCATATGGAAGAAACAGCAGTAAGCACAGGGAAATATCTGCTTCTAAATCCAAAACGCAGCTATCTAACAGAACGGTTGTCAATGTGTGCACTCAACTTCCAGAGTTAAACCCGTGTGTGGATTCAGCAGTCTGCAAACACTTTCTCTGCAGAGTCCCAAAACAGGCGTTTTCAGCCCATTACCGGCATATGGAAGAAACAGCAGTAAGCACAGGGAAATATCTGCTTCTAAATCCAAAACGCAGCTATCTAACAGAACGGTTGTCAATGTGTGCACTCAACTTCCAGAGTTAAACCCGTGTGTGGATTCAGCAGTCTGCAAACACTTTCTCTGCAGAGTCCCAAAACAGTCGTTTTCAGCCCATTACCGGCATATGGAAGAAAGAGCAGTAAGCACAGGGAAATATCTGCTTCTAAATCCAAAACGCAGCTATCTAACAGAACGGTTGTCAATGTGTGCACTCAACTTCCAGAGTTAAACCCGTGTGTGGATTCAGCAGTCTGCAAACACTTTCTCTGCAGAGTCCCAAAACAGGCGTTTTCAGCCCATTACCGGCATATGGAAGAAACAGCAGTAAGCACAGGGAAATATCTGCTTCTAAATCCAAAACGCAGCTATCTAACAGAACGGTTGTCAATGTGTGCACTCAACTTCCAGAGTTAAACCCGTGTGTGGATTCAGCAGTCTGCAAACACTTTCTCTGCAGAGTCCCAAAACAGGCGTTTTCAGCCCATTACCGGCATATGGAAGAAACAGCAGTAAGCACAGGGAAATATCTGCTTCTAAATCCAAAACGCAGCTATCTAACAGAACGGTTGTCAATGTGTGCACTCAACTTCCAGAGTTAAACCCGTGTGTGGATTCAGCAGTCTGCAAACACTTTCTGTGCAGAGTCCCAAAAGAGGCGTTTTCAGGCCAATACCGGCATATGGAAGAAACAGCAGTAAGCACAGGGAAATATCTGCTTCTAAATTCAAAACGCAGCTATCTAACAGAATGGTTGTCAATGTGTGCACTCAACTTCCAGAGTTAAACCCGTGTGTGGATTCAGCAGTCTGCAAACACTTTCTCTGCAGAGTCCCAAAACAGGCGTTTTCAGCCAATTACCGGCATATGGAAGAAACAGCAGTAAGCACAGGGAAATATCTGCTTCTAAATCCAAAACGCAGCTATCTAACAGAACGGTTGTCAATGTGTGCACTCAACTTCCAGAGTTAAACCCGTGTGTGGATTCAGCAGTCTGCAAACACTTTCTCTGCAGAGTCCCAAAACAGGCGTTTTCAGCCCATTACCGGCATATGGAAGAAACAGCAGTAAGCACAGGGAAATATCTGCTTCTAAATCCAAAACGCAGCTATCTAACAGAACGGTTGTCAATGTGTGCACTCAACTTCCAGAGTTAAACCCGTGTGTGGATTCAGCAGTCTGCAAACACCTTCTCTGCAGAGTCCCAAAACAGGCGTTTTCAGCCCATTACCGGCATATGGAAGAAACAGCAGTAAGCACAGGGAAATATCTGCTTCTAAATCCAAAACGCAACTATCTAACAGAACGGTTGTCAATGTGTGCACTCAACTTCCAGAGTTAAACCCGTGTGTGGATTCAGCAGTCTGCAAACACTTTCTCTGCAGAGTCCCAAAACAGGCGTTTTCAGCCCATTACCGGCATATGGAAGAAACAGCAGTAAGCACAGGGAAATATCTGCTTCTAAATCCAAAACGCAGCTATCTAACAGAACGGTTGTCAATGTGTGCACTCAACTTCCAGAGTTAAACCCGTGTGTGGATTCAGCAGTCTGCAAACACTTTCTCTGCAGAGTCCCAAAACAGGCGTTTTCAGCCCATTACCGGCATATGGAAGAAACAGCAGTAAGCACAGGGAAATATCTGCTTCTAAATCCAAAACGCAGCTATCTAACAGAACGGTTGTCAATGTGTGCACTCAATTTCCAGAGTTAAACCCGTGTGTGGATTCAGCAGTCTGCAAACACTTTCTCTGCAGAGTCCCAAAACAGGCGTTTTCAGCCCATTACCGGCATATGGAAGAAACAGCAGTAAGCACAGGGAAATATCTGCTTCTAAATCCAAAACGCAGCTATCTAACAGAACGGTTGTCAATGTGTGCACTCAACTTCCAGAGTTAAACCCGTGTGTGGATTCAGCAGTCTGCAAACACTTTCTCTGCAGAGTCCCAAAACAGGCGTTTTCAGCCCATTACCGGCATATGGAAGAAACAGCAGTAAGCCCAGGGAAATATCTGCTTCTAAATCCAAAACGCAGCTATCTAACAGAACGGTTGTCAATGTGTGCACTCAACTTCCAGAGTTAAACCCGTGTGTGGATTCAGCAGTCTGCAAACATCTTCTCTGCAGAATCCCAAAACAGGCGTTTTCAGCCCATTACCGGCATATGGAAGAAACAGCGGTAAGCACAGGGAAATATCTGCTTCTAAATCCAAAACGCAGCTATCTAACAGAACGGTTGTCAATGTGTGCACTCAACTTCCAGAGTTAAACCCGTGTGTGGATTCAGCAGTCTGCAAACATCTTCTCTGCAGAGTCCCAAAACAGGCGTTTTCAGCCCATTACCGGCATATGGAAGAAACAGCAGTAAGCACAGGGAAATATCTGCTTCTAAATCCAAAACGCAGCTATCTAACAGAACGGTTGTCAATGTGTGCACTCAACTTCCAGAGTTAAACCCGTGTGTGGATTCAGCAGTCTGCAAACACTTTCTCTGCAGAGTCCCAAAACAGGCGTTTTCAGCCCATTACCGGCATATGGAAGAAACAGCAGTAAGCACAGGGAAATATCTGCTTCTAAATCCAAAACGCAGCTATCTAACAGAACGGTTGTCAATGTGTGCACTCAACTTCCAGAGTTAAACCCGTGTGTGGATTCAGCAGTCTGCAAACACTTTCTCTGCAGAGTCCCAAAACAGGCGTTTTCAGCCCATTACCGGCATATGGAAGAAACAGCAGTAAGCACAGGGAAATATCTGCTTCTAAATCCAAAACGCAGCTATCTAACAGAACGGTTGTCAATGTGTGCACTCAACTTCCAGAGTTAAACCCGTGTGTGGATTCAGCAGTCTGCAAACACTTTCTCTGCAGAGTCCCAAAACAGGCGTTTTCAGCCCATTACCGGCATATGGAAGAAACAGCAGTAAGCACAGGGAAATATCTGCTTCTAAATCCAAAACGCAGCTATCTAACAGAACGGTTGTCAATGTGTGCACTCAACTTCCAGAGTTAAACCCGTGTGTGGATTCAGCAGTCTGCAAACACTTTCTCTGCAGAGTCCCAAAACAGGCGTTTTCAGCCCATTACCGGCATATGGAAGAAACAGCAGTAAGCACAGGGAAATATCTGCTTCTAAATCCAAAACGCAGCTATCTAACAGAACGGTTGTCAATGTGTGCACTCAACTTCCAGAGTTAAACCCGTGTGTGGATTCAGCAGTCTGCAAACACTTTCTCTGCAGAGTCCCAAAACAGGCGTTTTCAGCCCATTACCGGCATATGGAAGAAACAGCAGTAAGCACAGGGAAATATCTGCTTCTAAATCCAAAACGCAGCTATCTAACAGAACGGTTGTCAATGTGTGCACTCAACTTCCAGAGTTAAACCCGTGTGTGGATTCAGCAGTCTGCAAACACCTTCTCTGCAGAGTCCCAAAACAGGCGTTTTCAGCCCATTACCGGCATATGGAAGAAACAGCAGTAAGCACAGGGAAATATCTGCTTCTAAATCCAAAACGCAGCTATCTAACAGAACGGTTGTCAATGTGTGCACTCAACTTCCAGAGTTAAACCCGTGTGTGGATTCAGCAGTCTGCAAACACTTTCTCTGCAGAGTCCCAAAACAGGCGTTTTCAGCCCATTACCGGCATATGGAAGAAACAGCAGTAAGCACAGGGAAATATCTGCTTCTAAATCCAAAACGCAGCTATCTAACAGAACGGTTGTCAATGTGTGCACTCAACTTCCAGAGTTAAACCCGTGTGTGGATTCAGCAGTCTGCAAACACTTTCTCTGCAGAGTCCCAAAACAGGCGTTTTCAGCCCATTACCGGCATATGGAAGAAACAGCAGTAAGCACAGGGAAATATCTGCTTCTAAATCCAAAACGCAGCTATCTAACAGAACGGTTGTCAATGTGTGCACTCAACTTCCAGAGTTAAACCCGTGTGTGGATTCAGCAGTCTGCAAACACTTTCTCTGCAGAGTCCCAAAACAGGCGTTTTCAGCCCATTACCGGCATATGGAAGAAACAGCAGTAAGCACAGGGAAATATCTGCTTCTAAATCCAAAACGCAGCTATCTAACAGAACGGTTGTCAATGTGTGCACTCAACTTCCAGAGTTAAACCCGTGTGTGGATTCAGCAGTCTGCAAACACTTTCTCTGCAGAGTCCCAAAACAGGCGTTTTCAGCCCATTACCGGCATATGGAAGAAACAGCAGTAAGCACAGGGAAATATCTGCTTCTAAATCCAAAACGCAGCTATCTAACAGAACGGTTGTCAATGTGTGCACTCAACTTCCAGAGTTAAACCCGTGTGTGGATTCAGCAGTCTGCAAACACTTTCTCTGCAGAGTCCCAAAACAGGCGTTTTCAGCCCATTACCGGCATATGGAAGAAACAGCAGTAAGCACAGGGAAATATCTGCTTCTAAATCCAAAACGCAGCTATCTAACAGAACGGTTGTCAATGTGTGCACTCAACTCCCAGAGTTAAACCCGTGTGTGGATTCAGCAGTCTGCAAACACTTTCTCTGCAGAGTCCCAAAACAGGCGTTTTCAGCCCATTACCGGCATATGGAAGAAACAGCAGTAAGCACAGGGAAATATCTGCTTCTAAATCCAAAACGCAGCTATCTAACAGAACGGTTGTCAATGTGTGCACTCAACTTCCAGAGTTAAACCCGTGTGTGGATTCAGCAGTCTGCAAACACTTTCTGTGCAGAGTCCCAAAAGAGGCGTTTTCAGGCCAATACCGGCATATGGAAGAAACAGCAGTAAGCACAGGGAAATATCTGCTTCTAAATTCAAAACGCAGCTATCTAACAGAATGGTTGTCAATGTGTGCACTCAACTTCCAGAGTTAAACCCGTGTGTGGATTCAGCAGTCTGCAAACACTTTCTCTGCAGAGTCCCAAAACAGGCGTTTTCAGCCCATTACCGGCATATGGAAGAAACAGCGGTAAGCACAGGGAAATATCTGCTTCTAAATCCAAAACGCAGCTATCTAACAGAACGGTTGTCAATGTGTGCACTCAACTTCCAGAGTTAAACCCGTGTGTGGATTCAGCAGTCTGCAAACACTTTCTCTGCAGAGTCCCAAAACAGGCGTTTTCAGCCCATTACCGGCATATGGAAGAAACAGCAGTAAGCACAGGGAAATATCTGCTTCTAAATCCAAAACGCAGCTATCTAACAGAACGGTTGTCAATGTGTGCACTCAACTCCCAGAGTTAAACCCGTGTGTGGATTCAGCAGTCTGCAAACACTTTCTCTGCAGAGTCCCAAAACAGGCGTTTTCAGCCCATTACCGGCATATGGAAGAAACAGCAGTAAGCACAGGGAAATATCTGCTTCTAAATCCAAAACGCAGCTATCTAACAGAACGGTTGTCAATGTGTGCACTCAACTTCCAGAGTTAAACCCGTGTGTGGATTCAGCAGTCTGCAAACATCTTCTCTGCAGAGTCCCAAAACAGGCGTTTTCAGCCCATTACCGGCATATGGAAGAAACAGCAGTAAGCACAGGGAAATATCTGCTTCTAAATCCAAAACGCAGCTATCTAACAGAACGGTTGTCAATGTGTGCACTCAACTTCCAGAGTTAAACCCGTGTGTGGATTCAGCAGTCTGCAAACACTTTCTCTGCAGAGTCCCAAAACAGGCGTTTTCAGCCCATTACCGGCATATGGAAGAAACAGCAGTAAGCACAGGGAAATATCTGCTTCTAAATCCAAAACGCAGCTATCTAACAGAACGGTTGTCAATGTGTGCACTCAACTTCCAGAGTTAAACCCGTGTGTGGATTCAGCAGTCTGCAAACACTTTCTGTGCAGAGTCCCAAAAGAGGCGTTTTCAGGCCAATACCGGCATATGGAAGAAACAGCAGTAAGCACAGGGAAATATCTGCTTCTAAATTCAAAACGCAGCTATCTAACAGAATGGTTGTCAATGTGTGCACTCAACTTCCAGAGTTAAACCCGTGTGTGGATTCAGCAGTCTGCAAACACTTTCTCTGCAGAGTCCCAAAACAGGCGTTTTCAGCCCATTACCGGCATATGGAAGAAACAGCAGTAAGCACAGGGAAATATCTGCTTCTAAATCCAAAACGCAGCTATCTAACAGAACGGTTGTCAATGTGTGCACTCAACTTCCAGAGTTAAACCCGTGTGTGGATTCAGCAGTCTGCAAACACTTTCTCTGCAGAGTCCCAAAACAGGCGTTTTCAGCCCATTACCGGCATATGGAAGAAACAGCAGTAAGCACAGGGAAATATCTGCTTCTAAATCCAAAACGCAGCTATCTAACAGAACGGTTGTCAATGTGTGCACTCAACTTCCAGAGTTAAACCCGTGTGTGGATTCAGCAGTCTGCAAACACTTTCTCTGCAGAGTCCCAAAACAGGCGTTTTCAGCCCATTACCGGCATATGGAAGAAACAGCAGTAAGCACAGGGAAATATCTGCTTCTAAATCCAAAACGCAGCTATCTAACAGAACGGTTGTCAATGTGTGCACTCAACTTCCAGAGTTAAACCCGTGTGTGGATTCAGCAGTCTGCAAACACTTTCTCTGCAGAGTCCCAAAACAGTCGTTTTCAGCCCATTACCGGCATATGGAAGAAAGAGCAGTAAGCACAGGGAAATATCTGCTTCTAAATCCAAAACGCAGCTATCTAACAGAACGGTTGTCAATGTGTGCACTCAACTTCCAGAGTTAAACCCGTGTGTGGATTCAGCAGTCTGCAAACACTTTCTCTGCAGAGTCCCAAAACAGGCGTTTTCAGCCCATTACCGGCATATGGAAGAAACAGCAGTAAGCACAGGGAAATATCTGCTTCTAAATCCAAAACGCAGCTATCTAACAGAACGGTTGTCAATGTGTGCACTCAACTTCCAGAGTTAAACCCGTGTGTGGATTCAGCAGTCTGCAAACACTTTCTCTGCAGAGTCCCAAAACAGGCGTTTTCAGCCCATTACCGGCATATGGAAGAAACAGCAGTAAGCACAGGGAAATATCTGCTTCTAAATCCAAAACGCAGCTATCTAACAGAACGGTTGTCAATGTGTGCACTCAACTTCCAGAGTTAAACCCGTGTGTGGATTCAGCAGTCTGCAAACACTTTCTCTGCAGAGTCCCAAAACAGGCGTTTTCAGCCCATTACCGGCATATGGAAGAAACAGCAGTAAGCACAGGGAAATATCTGCTTCTAAATCCAAAACGCAGCTATCTAACAGAACGGTTGTCAATGTGTGCACTCAACTCCCAGAGTTAAACCCGTGTGTGGATTCAGCAGTCTGCAAACACTTTCTCTGCAGAGTCCCAAAACAGGCGTTTTCAGCCCATTACCGGCATATGGAAGAAACAGCAGTAAGCACAGGGAAATATCTGCTTCTAAATCCAAAACGCAGCTATCTAACAGAACGGTTGTCAATGTGTGCACTCAACTTCCAGAGTTAAACCCGTGTGTGGATTCAGCAGTCTGCAAACACTTTCTCTGCAGAGTCCCAAAACAGGCGTTTTCAGCCCATTACCGGCATATGGAAGAAACAGCAGTAAGCACAGGGAAATATCTGCTTCTAAATCCAAAACGCAGCTATCTAACAGAACGGTTGTCAATGTGTGCACTCAACTTCCAGAGTTAAACCCGTGTGTGGATTCAGCAGTCTGCAAACACTTTCTCTGCAGAGTCCCAAAACAGGCGTTTTCAGCCCATTACCGGCATATGGAAGAAACAGCAGTAAGCACAGGGAAATATCTGCTTCTAAATCCAAAACGCAGCTATCTAACAGAACGGTTGTCAATGTGTGCACTCAACTTCCAGAGTTAAACCGTGTGTGGATTCAGCAGTCTGCAAACATCTTCTCTGCAGAGTCCCAAAACAGGCGTTTTCAGCCCATTACCGGCATATGGAAGAAACAGCAGTAAGCACAGGGAAATATCTGCTTCTAAATCCAAAACGCAGCTCTCTAACAGAACGGTTGTCAATGTGTGCACTCAACTTCCAGAGTTAAACCCGTGTGTGGATTCAGCAGTCTGCAAACATCTTCTCTGCAGAGTCCCAAAACAGGCGTTTTCAGCCCATTACCGGCATATGGAAGAAACAGCAGTAAGCACAGGGAAATATCTGCTTCTAAATCCAAAACGCAGCTATCTAACAGAACGGTTGTCAATGTGTGCACTCAACTTCCAGAGTTAAACCCGTGTGTGGATTCAGCAGTCTGCAAACACTTTCTCTGCAGAGTCCCAAAACAGGCGTTTTCAGCCCATTACCGGCATATGGAAGAAACAGCAGTAAGCACAGGGAAATATCTGCTTCTAAATCCAAAACGCAGCTATCTAACAGAACGGTTGTCAATGTGTGCACTCAACTTCCAGAGTTAAACCCGTGTGTGGATTCAGCAGTCTGCAAACACTTTCTGTGCAGAGTCCCAAAAGAGGCGTTTTCAGGCCAATACCGGCATATGGAAGAAACAGCAGTAAGCACAGGGAAATATCTGCTTCTAAATCCAAAACGCAGCTATCTAACAGAACGGTTGTCAATGTGTGCACTCAACTTCCAGAGTTAAACCCGTGTGTGGATTCAGCAGTCTGCAAACACTTTCTCTGCAGAGTCCCAAAACAGGCGTTTTCAGCCCATTACCGGCATATGGAAGAAACAGCAGTAAGCACAGGGAAATATCTGCTTCTAAATCCAAAACGCAGCTATCTAACAGAACGGTTGTCAATGTGTGCACTCAACTTCCAGAGTTAAACCCGTGTGTGGATTCAGCAGTCTGCAAACACTTTCTCTGCAGAGTCCCAAAACAGGCGTTTTCAGCCCATTACCGGCATATGGAAGAAACAGCAGTAAGCACAGGGAAATATCTGCTTCTAAATCCAAAACGCAGCTATCTAACAGAACGGTTGTCAATGTGTGCACTCAACTTCCAGAGTTAAACCCGTGTGTGGATTCAGCAGTCTGCAAACACTTTCTCTGCAGAGTCCCAAAACAGGCGTTTTCAGCCCATTACCGGCATATGGAAGAAACAGCAGTAAGCACAGGGAAATATCTGCTTCTAAATCCAAAACGCAGCTATCTAACAGAACGGTTGTCAATGTGTGCACTCAACTTCCAGAGTTAAACCCGTGTGTGGATTCAGCAGTCTGCAAACACTTTCTCTGCAGAGTCCCAAAACAGGCGTTTTCAGCCCATTACCGGCATATGGAAGAAACAGCAGTAAGCACAGGGAAATATCTGCTTCTAAATCCAAAACGCAGCTATCTAACAGAACGGTTGTCAATGTGTGCACTCAACTCCCAGAGTTAAACCCGTGTGTGGATTCAGCAGTCTGCAAACACTTTCTCTGCAGAGTCCCAAAACAGGCGTTTTCAGCCCATTACCGGCATATGGAAGAAACAGCAGTAAGCACAGGGAAATATCTGCTTCTAAATCCAAAACGCAGCTATCTAACAGAACGGTTGTCAATGTGTGCACTCAACTTCCAGAGTTAAACCCGTGTGTGGATTCAGCAGTCTGCAAACACTTTCTGTGCAGAGTCCCAAAAGAGGCGTTTTCAGGCCAATACCGGCATATGGAAGAAACAGCAGTAAGCACAGGGAAATATCTGCTTCTAAATTCAAAACGCAGCTATCTAACAGAATGGTTGTCAATGTGTGCACTCAACTTCCAGAGTTAAACCCGTGTGTGGATTCAGCAGTCTGCAAACACTTTCTCTGCAGAGTCCCAAAACAGGCGTTTTCAGCCCATTACCGGCATATGGAAGAAACAGCGGTAAGCACAGGGAAATATCTGCTTCTAAATCCAAAACGCAGCTATCTAACAGAACGGTTGTCAATGTGTGCACTCAACTTCCAGAGTTAAACCCGTGTGTGGATTCAGCAGTCTGCAAACACTTTCTCTGCAGAGTCCCAAAACAGGCGTTTTCAGCCCATTACCGGCATATGGAAGAAACAGCAGTAAGCACAGGGAAATATCTGCTTCTAAATCCAAAACGCAGCTATCTAACAGAACGGTTGTCAATGTGTGCACTCAACTCCCAGAGTTAAACCCGTGTGTGGATTCAGCAGTCTGCAAACACTTTCTCTGCAGAGTCCCAAAACAGGCGTTTTCAGCCCATTACCGGCATATGGAAGAAACAGCAGTAAGCACAGGGAAATATCTGCTTCTAAATCCAAAACGCAGCTATCTAACAGAACGGTTGTCAATGTGTGCACTCAACTTCCAGAGTTAAACCCGTGTGTGGATTCAGCAGTCTGCAAACATCTTCTCTGCAGAGTCCCAAAACAGGCGTTTTCAGCCCATTACCGGCATATGGAAGAAACAGCAGTAAGCACAGGGAAATATCTGCTTCTAAATCCAAAACGCAGCTATCTAACAGAACGGTTGTCAATGTGTGCACTCAACTTCCAGAGTTAAACCCGTGTGTGGATTCAGCAGTCTGCAAACACTTTCTCTGCAGAGTCCCAAAACAGGCGTTTTCAGCCCATTACCGGCATATGGAAGAAACAGCAGTAAGCACAGGGAAATATCTGCTTCTAAATCCAAAACGCAGCTATCTAACAGAACGGTTGTCAATGTGTGCACTCAACTTCCAGAGTTAAACCCGTGTGTGGATTCAGCAGTCTGCAAACACTTTCTGTGCAGAGTCCCAAAAGAGGCGTTTTCAGGCCAATACCGGCATATGGAAGAAACAGCAGTAAGCACAGGGAAATATCTGCTTCTAAATTCAAAACGCAGCTATCTAACAGAATGGTTGTCAATGTGTGCACTCAACTTCCAGAGTTAAACCCGTGTGTGGATTCAGCAGTCTGCAAACACTTTCTCTGCAGAGTCCCAAAACAGGCGTTTTCAGCCCATTACCGGCATATGGAAGAAACAGCAGTAAGCACAGGGAAATATCTGCTTCTAAATCCAAAACGCAGCTATCTAACAGAACGGTTGTCAATGTGTGCACTCAACTTCCAGAGTTAAACCCGTGTGTGGATTCAGCAGTCTGCAAACACTTTCTCTGCAGAGTCCCAAAACAGGCGTTTTCAGCCCATTACCGGCATATGGAAGAAACAGCAGTAAGCACAGGGAAATATCTGCTTCTAAATCCAAAACGCAGCTATCTAACAGAACGGTTGTCAATGTGTGCACTCAACTTCCAGAGTTAAACCCGTGTGTGGATTCAGCAGTCTGCAAACACTTTCTCTGCAGAGTCCCAAAACAGGCGTTTTCAGCCCATTACCGGCATATGGAAGAAACAGCAGTAAGCACAGGGAAATATCTGCTTCTAAATCCAAAACGCAGCTATCTAACAGAACGGTTGTCAATGTGTGCACTCAACTTCCAGAGTTAAACCCGTGTGTGGATTCAGCAGTCTGCAAACACTTTCTCTGCAGAGTCCCAAAACAGTCGTTTTCAGCCCATTACCGGCATATGGAAGAAAGAGCAGTAAGCACAGGGAAATATCTGCTTCTAAATCCAAAACGCAGCTATCTAACAGAACGGTTGTCAATGTGTGCACTCAACTTCCAGAGTTAAACCCGTGTGTGGATTCAGCAGTCTGCAAACACTTTCTCTGCAGAGTCCCAAAACAGGCGTTTTCAGCCCATTACCGGCATATGGAAGAAACAGCAGTAAGCACAGGGAAATATCTGCTTCTAAATCCAAAACGCAGCTATCTAACAGAACGGTTGTCAATGTGTGCACTCAACTTCCAGAGTTAAACCCGTGTGTGGATTCAGCAGTCTGCAAACACTTTCTCTGCAGAGTCCCAAAACAGGCGTTTTCAGCCCATTACCGGCATATGGAAGAAACAGCAGTAAGCACAGGGAAATATCTGCTTCTAAATCCAAAACGCAGCTATCTAACAGAACGGTTGTCAATGTGTGCACTCAACTTCCAGAGTTAAACCCGTGTGTGGATTCAGCAGTCTGCAAACACTTTCTGTGCAGAGTCCCAAAAGAGGCGTTTTCAGGCCAATACCGGCATATGGAAGAAACAGCAGTAAGCACAGGGAAATATCTGCTTCTAAATTCAAAACGCAGCTATCTAACAGAATGGTTGTCAATGTGTGCACTCAACTTCCAGAGTTAAACCCGTGTGTGGATTCAGCAGTCTGCAAACACTTTCTCTGCAGAGTCCCAAAACAGGCGTTTTCAGCCCATTACCGGCATATGGAAGAAACAGCAGTAAGCACAGGGAAATATCTGCTTCTAAATCCAAAACGCAGCTATCTAACAGAACGGTTGTCAATGTGTGCACTCAACTTCCAGAGTTAAACCCGTGTGTGGATTCAGCAGTCTGCAAACACTTTCTCTGCAGAGTCCCAAAACAGGCGTTTTCAGCCCATTACCGGCATATGGAAGAAACAGCAGTAAGCACAGGGAAATATCTGCTTCTAAATCCAAAACGCAGCTATCTAACAGAACGGTTGTCAATGTGTGCACTCAACTTCCAGAGTTAAACCCGTGTGTGGATTCAGCAGTCTGCAAACACTTTCTGTGCAGAGTCCCAAAAGAGGCGTTTTCAGGCCAATACCGGCATATGGAAGAAACAGCAGTAAGCACAGGGAAATATCTGCTTCTAAATTCAAAACGCAGCTATCTAACAGAATGGTTGTCAATGTGTGCACTCAACTTCCAGAGTTAAACCCGTGTGTGGATTCAGCAGTCTGCAAACACTTTCTCTGCAGAGTCCCAAAACAGGCGTTTTCAGCCCATTACCGGCATATGGAAGAAACAGCAGTAAGCACAGGGAAATATCTGCTTCTAAATCCAAAACGCAGCTATCTAACAGAACGGTTGTCAATGTGTGCACTCAACTTCCAGAGTTAAACCCGTGTGTGGATTCAGCAGTCTGCAAACATCTTCTCTGCAGAGTCCCAAAACAGGCGTTTTCAGCCCATTACCGGCATATGGAAGAAACAGCAGTAAGCACAGGGAAATATCTGCTTCTAAATCCAAAACGCAGCTATCTAACAGAACGGTTGTCAATGTGTGCACTCAACTTCCAGAGTTAAACCCGTGTGTGGATTCAGCAGTCTGCAAACACTTTCTCTGCAGAGTCCCAAAACAGGCGTTTTCAGCCCATTACCGGCATATGGAAGAAACAGCAGTAAGCACAGGGAAATATCTGCTTCTAAATCCAAAACGCAGCTATCTAACAGAACGGTTGTCAATGTGTGCACTCAACTCCCAGAGTTAAACCCGTGTGTGGATTCAGCAGTCTGCAAACACTTTCTCTGCAGAGTCCCAAAACAGGCGTTTTCAGCCCATTACCGGCATATGGAAGAAACAGCAGTAAGCACAGGGAAATATCTGCTTCTAAATCCAAAACGCAGCTATCTAACAGAACGGTTGTCAATGTGTGCACTCAACTTCCAGAGTTAAACCCGTGTGTGGATTCAGCAGTCTGCAAACACTTTCTCTGCAGAGTCCCAAAACAGGCGTTTTCAGCCCATTACCGGCATATGGAAGAAACAGCAGTAAGCACAGGGAAATATCTGCTTCTAAATCCAAAACGCAGCTATCTAACAGAACGGTTGTCAATGTGTGCACTCAACTTCCAGAGTTAAACCCGTGTGTGGATTCAGCAGTCTGCAAACACTTTCTCTGCAGAGTCCCAAAACAGGCGTTTTCAGCCCATTACCGGCATATGGAAGAAACAGCAGTAAGCACAGGGAAATATCTGCTTCTAAATCCAAAACGCAGCTATCTAACAGAACGGTTGTCAATGTGTGCACTCAACTTCCAGAGTTAAACCGTGTGTGGATTCAGCAGTCTGCAAACATCTTCTCTGCAGAGTCCCAAAACAGGCGTTTTCAGCCCATTACCGGCATATGGAAGAAACAGCAGTAAGCACAGGGAAATATCTGCTTCTAAATCCAAAACGCAGCTCTCTAACAGAACGGTTGTCAATGTGTGCACTCAACTTCCAGAGTTAAACCCGTGTGTGGATTCAGCAGTCTGCAAACATCTTCTCTGCAGAGTCCCAAAACAGGCGTTTTCAGCCCATTACCGGCATATGGAAGAAACAGCAGTAAGCACAGGGAAATATCTGCTTCTAAATCCAAAACGCAGCTATCTAACAGAACGGTTGTCAATGTGTGCACTCAACTTCCAGAGTTAAACCCGTGTGTGGATTCAGCAGTCTGCAAACACTTTCTCTGCAGAGTCCCAAAACAGGCGTTTTCAGCCCATTACCGGCATATGGAAGAAACAGCAGTAAGCACAGGGAAATATCTGCTTCTAAATCCAAAACGCAGCTATCTAACAGAACGGTTGTCAATGTGTGCACTCAACTTCCAGAGTTAAACCCGTGTGTGGATTCAGCAGTCTGCAAACACTTTCTGTGCAGAGTCCCAAAAGAGGCGTTTTCAGGCCAATACCGGCATATGGAAGAAACAGCAGTAAGCACAGGGAAATATCTGCTTCTAAATCCAAAACGCAGCTATCTAACAGAACGGTTGTCAATGTGTGCACTCAACTTCCAGAGTTAAACCCGTGTGTGGATTCAGCAGTCTGCAAACACTTTCTCTGCAGAGTCCCAAAACAGGCGTTTTCAGCCCATTACCGGCATATGGAAGAAACAGCAGTAAGCACAGGGAAATATCTGCTTCTAAATCCAAAACGCAGCTATCTAACAGAACGGTTGTCAATGTGTGCACTCAACTTCCAGAGTTAAACCCGTGTGTGGATTCAGCAGTCTGCAAACATCTTCTCTGCAGAGTCCCAAAACAGGCGTTTTCAGCCCATTACCGGCATATGGAAGAAACAGCAGTAAGCACAGGGAAATATCTGCTTCTAAATCCAAAACGCAGCTATCTAACAGAACGGTTGTCAATGTGTGCACTCAACTTCCAGAGTTAAACCCGTGTGTGGATTCAGCAGTCTGCAAACACTTTCTCTGCAGAGTCCCAAAACAGGCGTTTTCAGCCCATTACCGGCATATGGAAGAAACAGCAGTAAGCACAGGGAAATATCTGCTTCTAAATCCAAAACGCAGCTATCTAACAGAACAGTTGTCAATGTGTGCACTCAACTTCCAGAGTTAAACCCGTGTGTGGATTCAGCAGTCTGCAAACACTTTCTCTGCAGAGTCCCAAAACAGGCGTTTTCAGCCCATTACCGGCATATGGAAGAAACAGCAGTAAGCACAGGGAAATATCTGCTTCTAAATCCAAAACGCAGCTATCTAACAGAACGGTTGTCAATGTGTGCACTCAACTTCCAGAGTTAAACCCGTTTGTGCATTCAGCAGTCTGCAAACATCTTCTCTGCAGAGTCCCAAAACAGGCGTTTTCAGCCCATTACCGGCATATGGAAGAAACAGCAGTAAGCACAGGGAAATATCTGCTTCTAAATCCAAAACGCAGCTATCTAACAGAACGGTTGTCAATGTGTGCACTCAACTTCCAGAGTTAAACCCGTGTGTGGATTCAGCAGTCTGCAAACATCTTCTCTGCAGAGTCCCAAAACAGGCGTTTTCAGCCCATTACCGGCATATGGAAGAAACAGCAGTAAGCACAGGGAAATATCTGCTTCTAAATCCAAAACGCAGCTATCTAACAGAACGGTTGTCAATGTGTGCACTCAACTTCCAGAGTTAAACCCGTGTGTGGATTCAGCAGTCTGCAAACACTTTCTCTGCAGAGTCCCAAAACAGGCGTTTTCAGCCCATTACCGGCATATGGAAGAAACAGCAGTAAGCACAGGGAAATATCTGCTTCTAAATCCAAAACGCAGCTATCTAACAGAACGGTTGTCAATGTGTGCACTCAACTCCCAGAGTTAAACCCGTGTGTGGATTCAGCAGTCTGCAAACACTTTCTCTGCAGAGTCCCAAAACAGGCGTTTTCAGCCCATTACCGGCATATGGAAGAAACAGCAGTAAGCACAGGGAAATATCTGCTTCTAAATCCAAAACGCAGCTATCTAACAGAACGGTTGTCAATGTGTGCACTCAACTTCCAGAGTTAAACCCGTGTGTGGATTCAGCAGTCTGCAAACACTTTCTCTGCAGAGTCCCAAAACAGGCGTTTTCAGCCCATTACCGGCATATGGAAGAAACAGCAGTAAGCACAGGGAAATATCTGCTTCTAAATCCAAAACGCAGCTATCTAACAGAACGGTTGTCAATGTGTGCACTCAACTTCCAGAGTTAAACCCGTGTGTGGATTCAGCAGTCTGCAAACACTTTCTCTGCAGAGTCCCAAAACAGGCGATTTCAGCCCATTACCGGCATATGGAAGAAACAGCAGTAAGCACAGGGAAATATCTGCTTCTAAATCCAAAACGCAGCTATCTAACAGAACGGTTGTCAATGTGTGCACTCAACTTCCAGAGTTAAACCGTGTGTGGATTCAGCAGTCTGCAAACATCTTCTCTGCAGAGTCCCAAAACAGGCGTTTTCAGCCCATTACCGGCATATGGAAGAAACAGCAGTAAGCACAGGGAAATATCTGCTTCTAAATCCAAAACGCAGCTCTCTAACAGAACGGTTGTCAATGTGTGCACTCAACTTCCAGAGTTAAACCCGTGTGTGGATTCAGCAGTCTGCAAACATCTTCTCTGCAGAGTCCCAAAACAGTCGTTTTCAGCCCATTACCGGCATATGGAAGAAACAGCAGTAAGCACAGGGAAATATCTGCTTCTAAATCCAAAACGCAGCTATCTAACAGAACGGTTGTCAATGTGTGCACTCAACTTCCAGAGTTAAACCCGTGTGTGTATTCAGCAGTCTGCAAACACTTTCTCTGCAGAGTCCCAAAACAGGCGTTTTCAGCCCATTACCGGCATATGGAAGAAACAGCAGTAAGCACAGGGAAATATCTGCTTCTAAATCCAAAACGCAGCTATCTAACAGAACGGTTGTCAATGTGTGCACTCAACTTCCAGAGTTAAACCCGTGTGTGGATTCAGCAGTCTGCAAACACTTTCTCTGCAGAGTCCCAAAACAGGCGTTTTCAGCCCATTACCGGCATATGGAAGAAACAGCAGTAAGCACAGGGAAATATCTGCTTCTAAATCCAAAACGCAGCTATCTAACAGAACGGTTGTCAATGTGTGCACTCAACTTCCAGAGTTAAACCCGTGTGTGGATTCAGCAGTCTGCAAACACTTTCTCTGCAGAGTCCCAAAACAGGCGTTTTCAGCCCATTACCGGCATATGGAAGAAACAGCAGTAAGCACAGGGAAATATCTGCTTCTAAATCCAAAACGCAGCTATCTAACAGAACGGTTGTCAATGTGTGCACTCAACTTCCAGAGTTAAACCCGTGTTTGGATTCAGCAGTCTGCAAACACTTTCTCTGCAGAGTCCCAAAACAGGCGTTTTCAGCCCATTACCGGCATATGGAAGAAACAGCAGTAAGCACAGGGAAATATCTGCTTCTAAATCCAAAACGCAGCTATCTAACAGAACGGTTGTCAATGTGTGCACTCAACTTCCAGAGTTAAACCCGTGTGTGGATTCAGCAGTCTGCAAACACTTTCTCTGCAGAGTCCCAAAACAGGCGTTTTCAGCCCATTACCGGCATATGGAAGAAACAGCAGTAAGCACAGGGAAATATCTGCTTCTAAATCCAAAACGCAGCTATCTAACAGAACGGTTGTCAATGTGTGCACTCAACTTCCAGAGTTAAACCCGTGTGTGGATTCAGCAGTCTGCAAACACTTTCTCTGCAGAGTCCCAAAACAGGCGTTTTCAGCCCATTACCGGCATATGGAAGAAACAGCAGTAAGCACAGGGAAATATCTGCTTCTAAATCCAAAACGCAGCTATCTAACAGAACGGTTGTCAATGTGTGCACTCAACTTCCAGAGTTAAACCCGTGTGTGGATTCAGCAGTCTGCAAACACTTTCTCTGCAGAGTCCCAAAACAGGCGTTTTCAGCCCATTACCGGCATATGGAAGAAACAGCAGTAAGCACAGGGAAATATCTGCTTCTAAATCCAAAACGCAGCTATCTAACAGAACGGTTGTCAATGTGTGCACTCAACTTCCAGAGTTAAACCCGTGTGTGGATTCAGCAGTCTGCAAACACTTTCTCTGCAGAGTCCCAAAACAGGCGTTTTCAGCCCATTACCGGCATATGGAAGAAACAGCAGTAAGCACAGGGAAATATCTGCTTCTAAATCCAAAACGCAGCTATCTAACAGAACGGTTGTCAATGTGTGCACTCAACTTCCAGAGTTAAACCCGTGTGTGGATTCAGCAGTCTGCAAACACTTTCTCTGCAGAGTCCCAAAACAGGCGTTTTCAGCCCATTACCGGCATATGGAAGAAACAGCAGTAAGCACAGGGAAATATCTGCTTCTAAATCCAAAACGCAGCTATCTAACAGAACGGTTGTCAATGTGTGCACTCAACTTCCAGAGTTA
>NW_026989620.1:0-12896 GCF_030222135.1 Aotus nancymaae | reverse complement strand
AAAACGCCTGTTTTGGGACTCTGCAGAGAAAGTGTTTGCAGACAGCTGAATCCACACACGGGTTTAACTCTGGAAGTTGAGTGCACACATTGACAACTGTTCTGTTAGATAGCTGCGTTTTGGATTTAGAAGCAGATATTTCCCTGTGCTTACTGCTGTTTCTTCCATATGCCGGTAATGGGCTGAAAACGCCTGTTTTGGGACTCTGCAGAGAAAGTGTTTGCAGACAGCGGAATCCACACACGGGTTTAACTCTGGAAGTTGAGTGCACACATTGACAACTGTTCTGTTAGATAGCTGCGTTTTGGATTTAGAAGCAGATATTTCCCTGTGCTTACTGCTGTTTCTTCCATATGCCGGTAATGGGCTGAAAACGCCTGTTTTGGGACTCTGCAGAGAAAGTGTTTGCAGACTGCTGAATCCACACACGGGTTTAACTCTGGAAGTTGAGTGCACACATTGACAACCGTTCTGTTAGATAGCTGCGTTTTGGATTTAGAAGCAGATATTTCCCTGTGCTTACTGCTGTTTCTTCCATATGCCGGTAATGGGCTGAAAACGCCTGTTTTGGGACTCTGCAGAGAAAGTGTTTGCAGACTGCTGAATCCACACACGGGTTTAACTCTGGAAGTTGAGTGCACACATTGACAACCGTTCTGTTAGATAGCTGCGTTTTGGATTTAGAAGCAGATATTTCCCTGTGCTTACTGCTGTTTCTTCCATATGCCGGTAATGGGCTGAAAACGCCTGTTTTGGGACTCTGCAGAGAAAGTGTTTGCAGACTGCTGAATCCACACACTGGTTTAACTCTGGAAGTTGAGTGCACACATTGACAACCGTTCTGTTAGATAGCTGCGTTTTGGATTTAGAAGCAGATATTTCCCTGGGCTTACTGCTGTTTCTTCCATATGCCGGTAAAGGGCTGAAAACGCCTGTTTTGGGACTCTGCAGAGAAAGTGTTTGCAGACTGCTGAATCCACACACGGGTTTAACTCTGGAAGTTGAGTGCACACATTGACAACTGTTCTGTTAGATAGCTGCGTTTTGGATTTAGAGGCAGATATTTCCCTGTGCTTACTGCTGTTTCTTCCATATGCCGGTAATGGGCTGAAAACGCCTGTTTTGGGACTCTGCAGAGAAAGTGTTTGCAGACTGCTGAATCCACACACGGGTTTAACTCTGGAAGTTCAGTGCACACATTGACAACCGTTCTGTTAGATAGCTGCGTTTTGGATTTAGAAGCAGATATTTCCCTGTGCTTACTGCTGTTTCTTCCATATGCCGGTAATGGACTGAAAACGCCTGTTTTGGGACTCTGCAGAGAAAGTGTTTGCAGACTGCTGAATCCACACACGGGTTTAACTCTGGAAGTTGAGTGCACACATTGACAACCGTTCTGTTAGATAGCTGCGTTTTGGATTTAGAAGCAGATATTTCCCTGTGCTTACTGCTGTTTCTCCCATATGCCGGTAATGGGATGAAAACGCCTGTTTTGGGACTCTGCAGAGAAAGTGTTTGCAGACAGCTGAATCCACACACGGGTTTAACTCTGGAAGTTGAGTGCACACATTGACAACCGTTCTGTTAGATAGCTGCGTTTTGGATTTAGAAGCAGATATTTCCCTGTGCTTACTGCTGTTTCTTCCATATGCCGGTAATGGGCTGAAAACGCCTGTTTTGGGACTCTGCAGAGAAAGTGTTTGCAGACTGCTGAATCCACACACGGGTTTAACTCTGGAAGTTGAGTGCACACATTGACAACCGTTCTGTTAGATAGCTGCGTTTTGGATTTAGAAGCAGATATTTCCCTGTGCTTACTGCTGTTTCTTCCATATGCCGGTAATGGGCTGAAAACGCCTGTTTTGGGACTCTGCAGAGAAAGTGTTTGCAGACTGCTGAATCCACACACTGGTTTAACTCTGGAAGTTGAGTGCACACATTGACAACCGTTCTGTTAGATAGCTGCGTTTTGGATTTAGAAGCAGATATTTCCCTGGGCTTACTGCTGTTTCTTCCATATGCCGGTAAAGGGCTGAAAACGCCTGTTTTGGGACTCTGCAGAGAAAGTGTTTGCAGACTGCTGAATCCACACACGGGTTTAACTCTGGAAGTTGAGTGCACACATTGACAACTGTTCTGTTAGATAGCTGCGTTTTGGATTTAGAGGCAGATATTTCCCTGTGCTTACTGCTGTTTCTTCCATATGCCGGTAATGGGCTGAAAACGCCTGTTTTGGGACTCTGCAGAGAAAGTGTTTGCAGACTGCTGAATCCACACACGGGTTTAACTCTGGAAGTTCAGTGCACACATTGACAACCGTTCTGTTAGATAGCTGCGTTTTGGATTTAGAAGCAGATATTTCCCTGTGCTTACTGCTGTTTCTTCCATATGCCGGTAATGGACTGAAAACGCCTGTTTTGGGACTCTGCAGAGAAAGTGTTTGCAGACTGCTGAATCCACACACGGGTTTAACTCTGGAAGTTGAGTGCACACATTGACAACCGTTCTGTTAGATAGCTGCGTTTTGGATTTAGAAGCAGATATTTCCCTGTGCTTACTGCTGTTTCTCCCATATGCCGGTAATGGGATGAAAACGCCTGTTTTGGGACTCTGCAGAGAAAGTGTTTGCAGACAGCTGAATCCACACACGGGTTTAACTCTGGAAGTTGAGTGCACACATTGACAACCGTTCTGTTAGATAGCTGCGTTTTGGATTTAGAAGCAGATATTTCCCTGTGCTTACTGCTGTTTCTTCCATATGCCGGTAATGGGCTGAAAACGCCTGTTTTGGGACTCTGCAGAGAAAGTGTTTGCAGACTGCTGAATCCACACACGGGTTTAACTCTGGAAGTTGAGTGCACACATTGACAACCGTTCTGTTAGATAGCTGCGTTTTGGATTTAGAAGCAGATATTTCCCTGGGCTTACTGCTGTTTCTTCCATATGCCGGTAATGGGCTGAAAACGCCTGTTTTGGGACTCTGCCGAGAAAGTGTTTGCAGACTGCTGAATCCACACACGGGTTTAACTCTGGAAGTTGAGTGCACACATTGACAACCGTTCTGTTAGATAGCTGCGTTTTGGATTTAGAAGCAGATATTTCCCTGTGCTTACTGCTGTTTCTTCCATATGCCGGTAATGGGCCGAAAACGCCTGTTTTGGGACTCTGCAGAGAAAGTGTTTGCAGACTGCTGAATCCACACACGGGTTTAACTCTGGAAGTTGAGTGCACACATTGACAACCGTTCTGTTAGATAGCTGCGTTTTGGATTTACAAGCAGATATTTCCCTGTGCTTACTGCTGTTTCTTCCATATGCCGGTAATGGGCTGAAAACGCCTGTTTTGGGACTCTGCAGAGAAAGTGTTTGCAGACTGCTGAATCCACACACGGGTTTAACTCTGGAAGTTGAGTGCACACATTGACAACCGTTCTGTTAGATAGCTGCGTTTTGGATTTAGAAGCAGATATTTCCCTGTGCTTACTGCTGTTTCTTCCATATGCCGGTAATGGGCTGAAAACGCCTGTTTTGGGACTCTGCAGAGAAAGTGTTTGCAGACTGCTGAATCCACACACGGGTTTAACTCTGGAAGTTGAGTGCACACATTGACAACCGTTCTGTTAGATAGCTGCGTTTTGGATTTACAAGCAGATATTTCCCTGTGCTTACTGCTGTTTCTTCCATATGCCGGTAATGGGCTGAAAACGCCTGTCTTGGGACTCTGCAGAGAAAGTGTGTGCAGATTGCTGAATCCACACACTGGTTTAACTCTGGAAGTTGAGTGCACACATTGACAACCGTTCTGTTAGATAGCTGCGTTTTGGATTTAGAAGCAGATATTTCCCTGTGCTTACTGCTGTTTCTTCCATATGCCGGTAATGGGCTGAAAACGCCTGTTTTGGGACTCTGCAGAGAAAGTCTCTGCAGACTGCTGAATCCACACACGGGTTTAACTCTGGAAGTTGAGTGCACACATTGACAACCGTTCTGTTAGATAGCTGCGTTTTGGATTTAGAAGCAGATATTTCCCTGTGCTTACTGCTGTTTCTTCCATATGCTGGTAATGGGCTGAAAACGCCTGTTTTGGGACTCTGCAGAGAAAGTCTCTGCAGACTGCTGAATCCACACACGGGTTTAACTCTGGAAGTTGAGTGCACACATTGACAACCGTTCTGTTAGATAGCTGCGTTTTGGATTTAGAAGCAGATATTTCCCTGTGCTTACTGCTGTTTCTTCCATATGCCGGTAATGGGCTGAAAACGCCTGTTTTGGGACTCTGCAGAGAAAGTCTCTGCAGACTGCTGAATCCACACACCGGTTTAACTCTGGAAGTTGAGTGCACACATTGACAACCGTTCTGTTAGATAGCTGCGTTTTGGATTTAGAAGCAGATATTTCCCTGTGCTTACTGCTGTTTCTTCCATATGCCGGTAATGGGCTGAAAACGCCTGTTTTGGGACTCTGCAGAGAATGTCTCTGCAGACTGCTGAATCCACACACGGGTTTAACTCTGGAAGTTGAGTGCACACATTGACAACCGTTCTGTTAGATAGCTGCGTTTTGGATTGAGAAGCAGATATTTCCCTGTGCTTACTGCTGTTTCTTCCATATGCCGGTAATGGGCTGAAAACCCCTGTTTTGGGACTCTGCAGAGAAAGTGTTTGCAGACTGCTGAATCCACACACGGGTTTAACTCTGGAAGTTGAGTGCACACATTGACAACCGTTCTGTTAGATAGCTGCGTTTTGGATTTAGAAGCAGATATTTCCCTGTGCTTACTGCTGTTTCTTCCATATGCCGGTAATGGGCTGAAAACGCCTGTCTTGGGACTCTGCAGAGAAAGTGTTTGCAGACTGCTGAATCCACACACTGGTTTAACTCTGGAAGTTGAGTGCACACATTGACAACCGTTCTGTTAGATAGCTGCGTTTTGGATTTAGAAGCAGATATTTCCCTGTGCTTACTGCTGTTTCTTCCATATGCCGGTAATGGGCTGAAAACGCCTGTTTTGGGACTCTGCAGAGAAAGTCTCTGCAGACTGCTGAATCCACAAACGGGTTTAACTCTGGAAGTTGAGTGCACACATTGACAACCGTTCTGTTAGATAGCTGCGTTTTGGATTTAGAAGCAGATATTTCCCTGTGCTTACTGCTGTTTCTTCCATATGCCTGTAATGGGCTGAAAACGCCTGTCTTGGGACTCTGCAGAGAAAGTCTCTGCAGACTGCTGAATCCACACACGGGTTTAACTCTGGAAGTTGAGTGCACACATTGACAACCGCTCTGTTAGATAGCTGCGTTTTGGATTTAGAAGCAGATATTTCCCTGGGCTTACTGCTGTTTCTTCCATATGCCGGTAATGGGCTGAAAACGCCTGTTTTGGGACTCTGCAGAGAAAGTGTTTGCAGACAGCTGAATCCACACACGGGTTTAACTCTGGAAGTTGAGTGCACACATTGACAACTGTTCTGTTAGATAGCTGCGTTTTGGATTTAGAAGCAGATATTTCCCTGTGCTTACTGCTGTTTCTTCCATATGCCGGTAATGGGCTGAAAACGCCTGTTTTGGGACTCTGCAGAGAAAGTGTTTGCAGACAGCTGAATCCACACACGGGTTTAACTCTGGAAGTTGAGTGCACACATTGACAACTGTTCTGTTAGATAGCTGCGTTTTGGATTTAGAAGCAGATATTTCCCTGTGCTTACTGCTGTTTCTTCCATATGCCGGTAATGGGCTGAAAACGCCTGTTTTGGGACTCTGCAGAGAAAGTGTTTGCAGACTGCTGAATCCACACACGGGTTTAACTCTGGAAGTTCAGTGCACACATTGACAACCGTTCTGTTAGATAGCTGCGTTTTGGATTTAGAAGCAGATATTTCCCTGTGCTTACTGCTGTTTCTTCCATATGCCGGTAATGGGCTGAAAACGCCTGTTTTGGGACTCTGCAGAGAAAGTGTTTGCAGACTGCTGAATCCACACACGGGTTTAACTCTGGAAGTTGAGTGCACACATTGACAACCGTTCTGTTAGATAGCTGCGTTTTGGATTTAGAAGCAGATATTTCCCTGTGCTTACTGCTGTTTCTTCCATATGCCGGTAATGGGCTGAAAACGCCTGTTTTGGGACTCTGCAGAGAAAGTGTTTGCAGACTGCTGAATCCACACACTGGTTTAACTCTGGAAGTTGAGTGCACACATTGACAACCGTTCTGTTAGATAGCTGCGTTTTGGATTTAGAAGCAGATATTTCCCTGGGCTTACTGCTGTTTCTTCCATATGCCGGTAAAGGGCTGAAAACGCCTGTTTTGGGACTCTGCAGAGAAAGTGTTTGCAGACTGCTGAATCCACACACGGGTTTAACTCTGGAAGTTGAGTGCACACATTGACAACTGTTCTGTTAGATAGCTGCGTTTTGGATTTAGAGGCAGATATTTCCCTGTGCTTACTGCTGTTTCTTCCATATGCCGGTAATGGGCTGAAAACGCCTGTTTTGGGACTCTGCAGAGAAAGTGTTTGCAGACTGCTGAATCCACACACGGGTTTAACTCTGGAAGTTCAGTGCACACATTGACAACCGTTCTGTTAGATAGCTGCGTTTTGGATTTAGAAGCAGATATTTCCCTGTGCTTACTGCTGTTTCTTCCATATGCCGGTAATGGGCTGAAAACGCCTGTTTTGGGACTCTGCAGAGAAAGTGTTTGCAGACAGCTGAATCCACACACGGGTTTAACTCTGGAAGTTGAGTGCACACATTGACAACCGTTCTGTTAGATAGCTGCGTTTTGGATTTAGAAGCAGATATTTCCCTGTGCTTACTGCTGTTTCTCCCATATGCCGGTAATGGAATGAAAACGCCTGTTTTGGGACTCTGCAGAGAAAGTGTTTGCAGACAGCTGAATCCACACACGGGTTTAACTCTGGAAGTTGAGTGCACACATTGACAACCGTTCTGTTAGATAGCTGCGTTTTGGATTTAGAAGCAGATATTTCCCTGTGCTTACTGCTGTTTCTTCCATATGCCGGTAATGGGCTGAAAACGCCTGTTTTGGGACTCTGCAGAGAAAGTGTTTGCAGACTGCTGAATCCACACACGGGTTTAACTCTGGAAGTTGAGTGCACACATTGACAACCGTTCTGTTAGATAGCTGCGTTTTGGATTTAGAAGCAGATATTTCCCTGGGCTTACTGCTGTTTCTTCCATATGCCGGTAATGGGCTGAAAACGCCTGTTTTGGGACACTGCCGAGAAAGTGTTTGCAGACTGCTGAATCCACACACGGGTTTAACTCTGGAAGTTGAGTGCACACATTGACAACCGTTCTGTTAGATAGCTGCGTTTTGGATTTAGAAGCAGATATTTCCCTGTGCTTACTGCTGTTTCTTCCATATGCCGGTAATGGGCCGAAAACGCCTGTTTTGGGACTCTGCAGAGAAAGTGTTTGCAGACTGCTGAATCCACACACGGGTTTAACTCTGGAAGTTGAGTGCACACATTGACAACCGTTCTGTTAGATAGCTGCGTTTTGGATTTACAAGCAGATATTTCCCTGTGCTTACTGCTGTTTCTTCCATATGCCGGTAATGGGCTGAAAACGCCTGTTTTGGGACTCTGCAGAGAAAGTGTTTGCAGACTGCTGAATCCACACACGGGTTTAACTCTGGAAGTTGAGTGCACACATTGACAACCGTTCTGTTAGATAGCTGCGTTTTGGATTTAGAAGCAGATATTTCCCTGTGCTTACTGCTGTTTCTTCCATATGCCGGTAATGGGCTGAAAACGCCTGTTTTGGGACTCTGCAGAGAAAGTGTTTGCAGACTGCTGAATCCACACACGGGTTTAACTCTGGAAGTTGAGTGCACACATTGACAACCGTGCTGTTAGATAGCTGCGTTTTGGATTTAGAAGCAGATATTTCCCTGTGCTTACTGCTGTTTCTTCCATATGCCGGTAATGGGCTGAAAACGCCTGTCTTGGGACTCTGCAGAGAAAGTGTTTGCAGATTGCTGAATCCACACACTGGTTTAACTCTGGAAGTTGAGTGCACACATTGACAACCGTTCTGTTAGATAGCTGCGTTTTGGATTTAGAAGCAGATATTTCACTGTGCTTACTGCTGTTTCTTCCATATGCCGGTAATGGGCTGAAAACGCCTGTTCTGGGACTCTGCAGAGAAAGTCTCTGCAGACTGCTGAATCGACACACGGGTTTAACTCTGGAAGTTGAGTGCACACATTGACAACCGTTCTGTTAGATAGCTGCGTTTTGGATTTAGAAGCAGATATTTCCCTGTGCTTACTTCTGTTTCTTCCATATGCTGGTAATGGGCTGAAAACGCCTGTTTTGGGACTCTGCAGAGAAAGTCTCTGCAGACTGCTGAATCCACACACGGGTTTAACTCTGGAAGTTGAGTGCACACATTGACAACCGTTCTGTTAGATAGCTGCGTTTTGGATTTAGAAGCAGATATTTCCCTGTGCTTACTGCTGTTTCTTCCATATGCCGGTAATGGGCTGTAAACGCCTGTTTTGGGACTCTGCAGAGAAAGTGTTTGCAGACTGCTGAATCCACACACTGGTTTAACTCTGGAAGTTGAGTGCACACATTGACAACCGTTCTGTTAGATAGCTGCGTTTTGGATTTAGAAGCAGATATTTCCCTGGGCTTACTGCTGTTTCTTCCATATGCCGGTAAAGGGCTGAAAACGCCTGTTTTGGGACTCTGCAGAGAAAGTGTTTGCAGACTGCTGAATCCACACACGGGTTTAACTCTGGAAGTTGAGTGCACACATTGACAACTGTTCTGTTAGATAGCTGCGTTTTGGATTTAGAGGCAGATATTTCCCTGTGCTTACTGCTGTTTCTTCCATATGCCGGTAATGGGCTGAAAACGCCTGTTTTGGGACTCTGCAGAGAAAGTGTTTGCAGACTGCTGAATCCACACACGGGTTTAACTCTGGAAGTTCAGTGCACACATTGACAACCGTTCTGTTAGATAGCTGCGTTTTGGATTTAGAAGCAGATATTTCCCTGTGCTTACTGCTGTTTCTTCCATATGCCGGTAATGGGCTGAAAACGCCTGTTTTGGGACTCTGCAGAGAAAGTGTTTGCAGACTGCTGAATCCACACACGGGTTTAACTCTGGAAGTTGAGTGCACACATTGACAACCGTTCTGTTAGATAGCTGCGTTTTGGATTTAGAAGCAGATATTTCCCTGTGCTTACTGCTGTTTCTCCCATATGCCGGTAATGGGATGAAAACGCCTGTTTTGGGACTCTGCAGAGAAAGTGTTTGCAGACAGCTGAATCCACACACGGGTTTAACTCTGGAAGTTGAGTGCACACATTGACAACCGTTCTGTTAGATAGCTGCGTTTTGGATTTAGAAGCAGATATTTCCCTGTGCTTACTGCTGTTTCTTCCATATGCCGGTAATGGGCTGAAAACGCCTGTTTTGGGACTCTGCAGAGAAAGTGTTTGCAGACTGCTGAATCCACACACGGGTTTAACTCTGGAAGTTGAGTGCACACATTGACAACCGTTCTGTTAGATAGCTGCGTTTTGGATTTAGAAGCAGATATTTCCCTGTGCTTACTGCTGTTTCTTCCATATGCCGGTAATGGGCTGAAAACGCCTGTTTTGGGACTCTGCCGAGAAAGTGTTTGCAGACTGCTGAATCCACACACGGGTTTAACTCTGGAAGTTGAGTGCACACATTGACAACCGTTCTGTTAGATAGCTGCGTTTTGGATTTAGAAGCAGATATTTCCCTGTGCTTACTGCTGTTTCTTCCATATGCCGGTAATGGGCCGAAAACGCCTGTTTTGGGACTCTGCAGAGAAAGTGTTTGCAGACTGCTGAATCCACACACGGGTTTAACTCTGGAAGTTGAGTGCACACATTGACAACCGTTCTGTTAGATAGCTGCGTTTTGGATTTACAAGCAGATATTTCCCTGTGCTTACTGCTGTTTCTTCCATATGCCGGTAATGGGCTGAAAACGCCTGTTTTGGGACTCTGCAGAGAAAGTGTTTGCAGACTGCTGAATCCACACACGGGTTTAACTCTGGAAGTTGAGTGCACACATTGACAACCGTTCTGTTAGATAGCTGCGTTTTGGATTTAGAAGCAGATATTTCCCTGTGCTTACTGCTGTTTCTTCCATATGCCGGTAATGGGCTGAAAACGCCTGTTTTGGGACTCTGCAGAGAAAGTGTTTGCAGACTGCTGAATCCACACACGGGTTTAACTCTGGAAGTTGAGTGCACACATTGACAACCGTTCTGTTAGATAGCTGCGTTTTGGATTTACAAGCAGATATTTCCCTGTGCTTACTGCTGTTTCTTCCATATGCCGGTAATGGGCTGAAAACGCCTGTCTTGGGACTCTGCAGAGAAAGTGTGTGCAGATTGCTGAATCCACACACTGGTTTAACTCTGGAAGTTGAGTGCACACATTGACAACCGTTCTGTTAGATAGCTGCGTTTTGGATTTAGAAGCAGATATTTCCCTGTGCTTACTGCTGTTTCTTCCATATGCCGGTAATGGGCTGAAAACGCCTGTTTTGGGACTCTGCAGAGAAAGTCTCTGCAGACTGCTGAATCCACACACGGGTTTAACTCTGGAAGTTGAGTGCACACATTGACAACCGTTCTGTTAGATAGCTGCGTTTTGGATTTAGAAGCAGATATTTCCCTGTGCTTACTGCTGTTTCTTCCATATGCTGGTAATGGGCTGAAAACGCCTGTTTTGGGACTCTGCAGAGAAAGTCTCTGCAGACTGCTGAATCCACACACGGGTTTAACTCTGGAAGTTGAGTGCACACATTGACAACCGTTCTGTTAGATAGCTGCGTTTTGGATTTAGAAGCAGATATTTCCCTGTGCTTACTGCTGTTTCTTCCATATGCCGGTAATGGGCTGAAAACGCCTGTTTTGGGACTCTGCAGAGAAAGTCTCTGCAGACTGCTGAATCCACACACCGGTTTAACTCTGGAAGTTGAGTGCACACATTGACAACCGTTCTGTTAGATAGCTGCGTTTTGGATTTAGAAGCAGATATTTCCCTGTGCTTACTGCTGTTTCTTCCATATGCCGGTAATGGGCTGAAAACGCCTGTTTTGGGACTCTGCAGAGAATGTCTCTGCAGACTGCTGAATCCACACACGGGTTTAACTCTGGAAGTTGAGTGCACACATTGACAACCGTTCTGTTAGATAGCTGCGTTTTGGATTGAGAAGCAGATATTTCCCTGTGCTTACTGCTGTTTCTTCCATATGCCGGTAATGGGCTGAAAACCCCTGTTTTGGGACTCTGCAGAGAAAGTGTTTGCAGACTGCTGAATCCACACACGGGTTTAACTCTGGAAGTTGAGTGCACACATTGACAACCGTTCTGTTAGATAGCTGCGTTTTGGATTTAGAAGCAGATATTTCCCTGTGCTTACTGCTGTTTCTTCCATATGCCGGTAATGGGCTGAAAACGCCTGTCTTGGGACTCTGCAGAGAAAGTGTTTGCAGACTGCTGAATCCACACACTGGTTTAACTCTGGAAGTTGAGTGCACACATTGACAACCGTTCTGTTAGATAGCTGCGTTTTGGATTTAGAAGCAGATATTTCCCTGTGCTTACTGCTGTTTCTTCCATATGCCGGTAATGGGCTGAAAACGCCTGTTTTGGGACTCTGCAGAGAAAGTCTCTGCAGACTGCTGAATCCACAAACGGGTTTAACTCTGGAAGTTGAGTGCACACATTGACAACCGTTCTGTTAGATAGCTGCGTTTTGGATTTAGAAGCAGATATTTCCCTGTGCTTACTGCTGTTTCTTCCATATGCCGGTAATGGGCTGAAAACCCCTGTTTTGGGACTCTGCAGAGAAAGTCTCTGCAGACTGCTGAATCCACACACGGGTTTAACTCTGGAAGTTGAGTGCACACATTGACAACCGTTCTGTTAGATAGCTGCGTTTTGGATTTAGAAGCAGATATTTCCCTGTGCTTACTGCTGTTTCTTCCATATGCCGGTAATGGGCTGAAAACGCCTGTTTTGGGACTCTGCAGAGAAAGTATTTGCAGACTGCTGAATCCACACACGGGTTTAACTCTGGAAGTTGAGTGCACACATTGACAACCGTTCTGTTAGATAGCTGCGTTTTGGATTTAGAAGCAGATATTTCCCTGTGCTTACTGCTGTTTCTTCCATATGCCGGTAATGGGCTGAAAACGCCTGTCTTGGGACTCTGCAGAGAAAGTGTTTGCAGACTGCTGAATCCACACACTGGTTTAACTCTGGAAGTTGAGTGCACACATTGACAACCGTTCTGTTAGATAGCTGCGTTTTGGATTTAGAAGCAGATATTTCCCTGTGCTTACTGCTGTTTCTTCCATATGCCGGTAATGGGCTGAAAACGCCTGTTTTGGGACTCTGCAGAGAAAGTCTCTGCAGACTGCTGAATCCACACACGGGTTTTAACTCTGGAAGTTGAGTGCACACATTGATAACCGTTCTGTTAGATAGCTGCGTTTTGGATTTAGAAGCAGATATTTCCCTGTGCTTACTGCTGTTTCTTCCATATGCTGGTAATGGGCTGAAAACGCCTGTTTTGGGACTCTGCAGAGAAAGTCTCTGCAGACTGCTGAATCCACACACGGGTTTAACTCTGGAAATTGAGTGCACACATTGACAACCGTTCTGTTAGATAGCTGCGTTTTGGATTTAGAAGCAGATATTTCCCTGTGCTTACTGCTGTTTCTTCCATATGCCGGTAATGGCTGAAAACGCCTGTTTGGGACTCTGCAGAGAAAGTGTTTTGCAGACTGCTGAATCCACACACGGGTTTAACTCTGGAAGTTGAGTGCACACATTGACAACCGTTCTGTTAGATAGCTGCGTTTTGGATTTAGAA
>NW_026989619.1:0-29095 GCF_030222135.1 Aotus nancymaae | reverse complement strand
AGTCCCAAAACAGGCGTTTTCAGCCCATTACCGGCATATGGAAGAAACAGCAGTAAGCACAGGGAAATATCTGCTTCTAAATCCAAAACGCAGCTATCTAACAGAACGGTTGTCAATGTGTGCACTCAACTTCCAGAGTTAAACCCGTGTGTGGATTCAGCAGTCTGCAAACACTTTCTCTGCAGAGTCCCAAAACAGGCGTTTTCAGCCCATTACCGGCATATGGAAGAAACAGCAGTAAGCACAATGAAATATCTGCTTCTAAATCCAAAACGCAGCTATCTAACAGAACGGTTGTCAATGTGTGCACTCAACTTCCAGAGTTAAACCCGTGTGTGGATTCAGCAGTCTGCAAACACTTTCTCTGCAGAGTCCCAAAACAGGCGTTTTCAGCCCATTACCGGCATATGGAAGAAACAGCAGTAAGCACAGGGAAATATCTGCTTCTAAATCCAAAACGCAGCTATCTAACAGAACGGTTGTCAATGTGTGCACTCAACTTCCAGAGTTAAACCCGTGTGTGGATTCAGCAGTCTGCAAACACTTTCTCTGCAGAGTCCCAAAACAGGCGTTTTCAGCCCATTACCGGCATATGGAAGAAACAGCAGTAAGCACAGGGAAATATCTGCTTCTAAATCCAAAACGCAGCTATCTAACAGAACGGTTGTCAATGTGTGCACTCAACTTCCAGAGTTAAACCCGTGTGTGGATTCAGCAGTCTGCAAACACTTTCTCTGCAGAGTCCCAAAACAGGCGTTTTCAGCCCATTACCGGCATATGGAAGAAACAGCAGTAAGCACAGGGAAATATCTGCTTCTAAATCCAAAACGCAGCTATCTAACAGAACGGTTGTCAATGTGTGCACTCGACTTCCAGAGTTAAACCCGTGTGTGGATTCAGCAGTCTGCAAACACTTTCTGTGCAGAGTCCCAAAACAGGCGTTTTCAGCCCATTACCGGCATATGGAAGAAACAGCAGTAAGCACAGGGAAATATCTGCTTCTAAATCCAAAACGCAGCTATCTAACAGAACGGTTGTCAATGTGTGCACTCAACTTCCAGAGTTAAACCCGTGTGTGGATTCAGCAGTCTGCAAACACTTTCTCTGCAGAGTCCCAAAACAGGCGTTTTCAGCCCATTACCGGCATATGGAAGAAACAGCAGTAAGCACAGGGAAATATCTGCTTCTAAATCCAAAACGCAGCTATCTAACAGAACGGTTGTCAATGTGTGCACTCAACTTCCAGAGTTAAACCCGTGTGTGGATTCAGCAGTCTGCAAACACTTTCTCTGCAGAGTCCCAAAACAGGCGTTTTCAGCCCATTACCGGCATATGGAAGAAACAGCAGTAAGCACAGGGAAATATCTGCTTCTAAATCCAAAACGCAGCTATCTAACAGAACGGTTGTCAATGTGTGCACTCAACTTCCAGAGTTAAACCCGTGTGTGGATTCAGCAGTCTGCAAACACTTTCTCTGCAGAGTCCCAAAACAGGCGTTTTCAGCCCATTACCGGCATATGGAAGAAACAGCAGTAAGCACAGGGAAATATCTGCTTCTAAATCCAAAACGCAGCTATCTAACAGAACGGTTGTCAATGTGTGCACTCAACTTCCAGAGTTAAACCCGTGTGTGGATTCAGCAGTCTGCAAACACTTTCTCTGCAGAGTCCCAAAACAGGCGTTTTCAGCCCATTACCGGCATATGGAAGAAACAGCAGTAAGCACAGGGAAATATCTGCTTCTAAATCCAAAACGCAGCTATCTAACAGAACGGTTGTCAATGTGTGCACTCAACTTCCAGAGTTAAACCCGTGTGTGGATTCAGCAGTCTGCAAACACTTTCTCTGCAGAGTCCCAAAACAGGCGTTTTCAGCCCATTACCAGCATATGGAAGAAACAGCAGTAAGCACAGGGAAATATCTGCTTCTAAATCCAAAACGCAGCTATCTAACAGAACGGTTGTCAATGTGTGCACTCAACTTCCAGAGTTAAACCCGTGTGTGGATTCAGCAGTCTGCAAACACTTTCTCTGCAGAGTCCCAAAACAGGCGTTTTCAGCCCATTACCGGCATATGGAAGAAACAGCAGTAAGCACAGGGAAATATCTGCTTCTAAATCCAAAACGCAGCTATCTAACAGAACGGTTGTCAATGTGTGCACTCAACTTCCAGAGTTAAACCCGTGTGTGGATTCAGCAGTCTGCAAACACTTTCTCTGCAGAGTCCCAAAACAGGCGTTTTCAGCCCATTACCAGCATATGGAAGAAACAGCAGTAAGCACAGGGAAATATCTGCTTCTAAATCCAAAACGCAGCTATCTAACAGAACGGTTGTCAATGTGTGCACTCAACTTCCAGAGTTAAACCCGTGTGTGGATTCAGCAGTCTGCAAACACTTTCTCTGCAGAGTCCCAAAACAGGCGTTTTCAGCCCATTACCGGCATATGGAAGAAACAGCAGTAAGCACAGGGAAATATCTGCTTCTAAATCCAAAACGCAGCTATCTAACAGAACGGTTGTCAATGTGTGCACTCAACTTCCAGAGTTAAACCCGTGTGTGGATTCAGCAGTCTGCAAACACTTTCTCTGCAGAGTCCCAAAACAGGCGTTTTCAGCCCATTACCGGCATATGGAAGAAACAGCAGTAAGCACAGGGAAATATCTGCTTCTAAATCCAAAACGCAGCTATCTAACAGAACGGTTGTCAATGTGTGCACTCAACTTCCAGAGTTAAACCCGTGTGTGGATTCAGCAGTCTGCAAACACTTTCTCTGCAGAGTCCCAAAACAGGCGTTTTCAGCCCATTACCGGCAAATGGAAGAAACAGCAGTAAGCACAGGGAAATATCTGCTTCTAAATCCAAAACGCAGCTATCTAACAGAACGGTTGTCAATGTGTGCACTCAACTTCCAGAGTTAAACCCGTGTGTGGATTCAGCAGTCTGCAAACACTTTCTGTGCAGAGTCCCAAAACAGGCGTTTTCAGCCCATTACCGGCATATGGAAGAAACAGCAGTAAGCACAGGGAAATATCTGCTTCTAAATCCAAAACGCAGCTATCTAACAGAACGGTTGTCAATGTGTGCACTCAACTTCCAGAGTTCAACCCGTGTGTGGATTCAGCAGTCTGCAAACACTTTCTCTGCAGAGTCCCAAAACAGGCGTTTTCAGCCCATTACCGGCATATGGAAGAAACAGCAGTAAGCACAGGGAAATATCTGCTTCTAAATCCAAAACGCAGCTATCTAACAGAACGGTTGTCAATGTGTGCACTCAACTTCCAGAGTTAAACCCGTGTGTGGATTCAGCAGTCTGCAAACACTTTCTGTGCAGAGTCCCAAAACAGGCGTTTTCAGCCCATTACCGGCATATGGAAGAAACAGCAGTAAGCACAATGAAATATCTGCTTCTAAATCCAAAACGCAGCTATCTAACAGAACGGTTGTCAATGTGTGCACTCAACTTCCAGAGTTAAACCCGTGTGTGGATTCAGCAGTCTGCAAACACTTTCTCTGCAGAGTCCCAAAACAGGCGTTTTCAGCCCATTACCGGCATATGGAAGAAACAGCAGTAAGCACAGGGAAATATCTGCTTCTAAATCCAAAACGCAGCTATCTAACAGAACGGTTGTCAATGTGTGCACTCAACTTCCAGAGTTAAACCCGTGTGTGGATTCAGCAGTCTGCAAACACTTTCTCTGCAGAGTCCCAAAACAGGCGTTTTCAGCCCATTACCGGCATATGGAAGAAACAGCAGTAAGCACAATGAAATATCTGCTTCTAAATCCAAAACGCAGCTATCTAACAGAACGGTTGTCAATGTGTGCACTCAACTTCCAGAGTTAAACCCGTGTGTGGATTCAGCAGTCTGCAAACACTTTCTCTGCAGAGTCCCAAAACAGGCGTTTTCAGCCCATTACCGGCATATGGAAGAAACAGCAGTAAGCACAGGGAAATATCTGCTTCTAAATCCAAAACGCAGCTATCTAACAGAACGGTTGTCAATGTGTGCACTCAACTTCCAGAGTTAAACCCGTGTGTGGATTCAGCAGTCTGCAAACACTTTCTCTGCAGAGTCCCAAAACAGGCGTTTTCAGCCCATTACCGGCATATGGAAGAAACAGCAGTAAGCACAGGGAAATATCTGCTTCTAAATCCAAAACGCAGCTATCTAACAGAACGGTTGTCAATGTGTGCACTCAACTTCCAGAGTTAAACCCGTGTGTGGATTCAGCAGTCTGCAAACACTTTCTCTGCAGAGTCCCAAAACAGGCGTTTTCAGCCCATTACCGGCATATGGAAGAAACAGCAGTAAGCACAGGGAAATATCTGCTTCTAAATCCAAAACGCAGCTATCTAACAGAACGGTTGTCAATGTGTGCACTCGACTTCCAGAGTTAAACCCGTGTGTGGATTCAGCAGTCTGCAAACACTTTCTGTGCAGAGTCCCAAAACAGGCGTTTTCAGCCCATTACCGGCATATGGAAGAAACAGCAGTAAGCACAGGGAAATATCTGCTTCTAAATCCAAAACGCAGCTATCTAACAGAACGGTTGTCAATCTGTGCACTCAACTTCCAGAGTTAAACCCGTGTGTGGATTCAGCAGTCTGCAAACACTTTCTCTGCAGAGTCCCAAAACAGGCGTTTTCAGCCCATTACCAGCATATGGAAGAAACAGCAGTAAGCACAGGGAAATATCTGCTTCTAAATCCAAAACGCAGCTATCTAACAGAACGGTTGTCAATGTGTGCACTCAACTTCCAGAGTTAAACCCGTGTGTGGATTCAGCAGTCTGCAAACACTTTCTCTGCAGAGTCCCAAAACAGGCGTTTTCAGCCCATTACCGGCATATGGAAGAAACAGCAGTAA
Source organism: Aotus nancymaae (assembly GCF_030222135.1). Classification (NCBI taxonomy): domain Eukaryota; kingdom Metazoa; phylum Chordata; class Mammalia; order Primates; family Aotidae; genus Aotus; species Aotus nancymaae. The sequence goes on along the minus strand of NW_026989619.1, from coordinate 24,229 downwards.
GCACAGGGAAATATCTGCTTCTAAATCCAAAACGCAGCTATCTAACAGAACGGTTGTCAATGTGTGCACTCAACTTCCAGAGTTAAACCCGTGTGTGGATTCAGCAGTCTGCAAACACTTTCTCTGCAGAGTCCCAAAACAGGCGTTTTCAGCCCATTACCAGCATATGGAAGAAACAGCAGTAAGCACAGGGAAATATCTGCTTCTAAATCCAAAACGCAGCTATCTAACAGAACGGTTGTCAATGTGTGCACTCAACTTCCAGAGTTAAACCCGTGTGTGGATTCAGCAGTCTGCAAACACTTTCTCTGCAGAGTCCCAAAACAGGCGTTTTCAGCCCATTACCGGCATATGGAAGAAACAGCAGTAAGCACAGGGAAATATCTGCTTCTAAATCCAAAACGCAGCTATCTAACAGAACGGTTGTCAATGTGTGCACTCAACTTCCAGAGTTCAACCCGTGTGTGGATTCAGCAGTCTGCAAACACTTTCTCTGCAGAGTCCCAAAACAGGCGTTTTCAGCCCATTACCGGCATATGGAAGAAACAGCAGTAAGCACAGGGAAATATCTGCTTCTAAAACCAAAACGCAGCTATCTAACAGAACGGTTGTCAATGTGTGCACTCAACTTCCAGAGTTAAACCCGTGTGTGGATTCAGCAGTCTGCAAACACTTTCTCTGCAGAGTCCCAAAACAGGCGTTTTCAGCCCATTACCGGCATATGGAAGAAACAGCAGTAAGCACAGGGAAATATCTGCTTCTAAATCCAAAACGCAGCTATCTAACAGAACGGTTGTCAATGTGTGCACTCAACTTCCAGAGTTAAACCCGTGTGTGGATTCAGCAGTCTGCAAACACTTTCTCTGCAGAGTCCCAAAACAGGCGTTTTCAGCCCATTACCGGCATATGGAAGAAACAGCAGTAAGCACAGGGAAATATCTGCTTCTAAATCCAAAACGCAGCTATCTAACAGAACGGTTGTCAATGTGTGCACTCAACTTCCAGAGTTAAACCCGTGTGTGGATTCAGCAGTCTGCAAACACTTTCTCTGCAGAGTCCCAAAACAGGCGTTTTCAGCCCATTACCAGCATATGGAAGAAACAGCAGTAAGCACAGGGAAATATCTGCTTCTAAATCCAAAACGCAGCTATCTAACAGAACGGTTGTCAATGTGTGCACTCAACTTCCAGAGTTAAACCCGTGTGTGGATTCAGCAGTCTGCAAACACTTTCTCTGCAGAGTCCCAAAACAGGCGTTTTCAGCCCATTACCGGCATATGGAAGAAACAGCAGTAAGCACAGGGAAATATCTGCTTCTAAATCCAAAACGCAGCTATCTAACAGAACGGTTGTCAATGTGTGCACTCAACTTCCAGAGTTAAACCCGTGTGTGGATTCAGCAGTCTGCAAACACTTTCTCTGCAGAGTCCCAAAACAGGCGTTTTCAGCCCATTACCAGCATATGGAAGAAACAGCAGTAAGCACAGGGAAATATCTGCTTCTAAATCCAAAACGCAGCTATCTAACAGAACGGTTGTCAATGTGTGCACTCAACTTCCAGAGTTAAACCCGTGTGTGGATTCAGCAGTCTGCAAACACTTTCTCTGCAGAGTCCCAAAACAGGAGTTTTCAGCCCATTACCGGCATATGGAAGAAACAGCAGTAAGCACAGGGAAATATCTGCTTCTAAATCCAAAACGCAGCTATCTAACAGAACGGTTGTCAATGTGTGCACTCAACTTCCAGAGTTCAACCCGTGTGTGGATTCAGCAGTCTGCAAACACTTTCTCTGCAGAGTCCCAAAACAGGCGTTTTCAGCCCATTACCGGCATATGGAAGAAACAGCAGTAAGCACAGGGAAATATCTGCTTCTAAATCCAAAACGCAGCTATCTAACAGAACGGTTGTCAATGTGTGCACTCAACTTCCAGAGTTAAACCCGTGTGTGGATTCAGCAGTCTGCAAACACTTTCTCTGCAGAGTCCCAAAACAGGCGTTTTCAGCCCATTACCGGCAAATGGAAGAAACAGCAGTAAGCACAGGGAAATATCTGCTTCTAAATCCAAAACGCAGCTATCTAACAGAACGGTTGTCAATGTGTGCACTCAACTTCCAGAGTTAAACCCGTGTGTGGATTCAGCAGTCTGCAAACACTTTCTGTGCAGAGTCCCAAAACAGGCGTTTTCAGCCCATTACCGGCATATGGAAGAAACAGCAGTAAGCACAGGGAAATATCTGCTTCTAAATCCAAAACGCAGCTATCTAACAGAACGGTTGTCAATGTGTGCACTCAACTTCCAGAGTTCAACCCGTGTGTGGATTCAGCAGTCTGCAAACACTTTCTCTGCAGAGTCCCAAAACAGGCGTTTTCAGCCCATTACCGGCATATGGAAGAAACAGCAGTAAGCACAGGGAAATATCTGCTTCTAAATCCAAAACGCAGCTATCTAACAGAACGGTTGTCAATGTGTGCACTCAACTTCCAGAGTTAAACCCGTGTGTGGATTCAGCAGTCTGCAAACACTTTCTGTGCAGAGTCCCAAAACAGGCGTTTTCAGCCCATTACCGGCATATGGAAGAAACAGCAGTAAGCACAGGGAAATATCTGCTTCTAAATCCAAAACGCAGCTATCTAACAGAACGGTTGTCAATGTGTGCACTCAACTTCCAGAGTTAAACCCGTGTGTGGATTCAGCAGTCTGCAAACACTTTCTCTGCAGAGTCCCAAAACAGGCGTTTTCAGCCCATTACCGGCATATGGAAGAAACAGCAGTAAGCACAGGGAAATATCTGCTTCTAAATCCAAAACGCAGCTATCTAACAGAACGGTTGTCAATGTGTGCACTCAACTTCCAGAGTTAAACGCGTGTGTGGATTCAGCAGTCTGCAAACACTTTCTCTGCAGAGTCCCAAAACAGGCGTTTTCAGCCCATTACCGGCATATGGAAGAAACAGCAGTAAGCACAATGAAATATCTGCTTCTAAATCCAAAACGCAGCTATCTAACAGAACGGTTGTCAATGTGTGCACTCAACTTCCAGAGTTAAACCCGTGTGTGGATTCAGCAGTCTGCAAACACTTTCTCTGCAGAGTCCCAAAACAGGCGTTTCAGCCCATTACCGGCATATGGAAGAAACAGCAGTAAGCACAGGGAAATATCTGCTTCTAAATCCAAAACGCAGCTATCTAACAGAACGGTTGTCAATGTGTGCACTCAACTTCCAGAGTTAAACCCGTGTGTGGATTCAGCAGTCTGCAAACACTTTCTCTGCAGAGTCCCAAAACAGGCGTTTTCAGCCCATTACCGGCATATGGAAGAAACAGCAGTAAGCACAGGGAAATATCTGCTTCTAAATCCAAAACGCAGCTATCTAACAGAACGGTTGTCAATGTGTGCACTCAACTTCCAGAGTTAAACCCGTGTGTGGATTCAGCAGTCTACAAACACTTTCTCTGCAGAGTCCCAAAACAGGCGTTTTCAGCCCATTACCGGCATATGGAAGAAACAGCAGTAAGCACAGGGAAATATCTGCTTCTAAATCCAAAACGCAGCTATCTAACAGAACGGTTGTCAATGTGTGCACTCGACTTCCAGAGTTAAACCCGTGTGTGGATTCAGCAGTCTGCAAACACTTTCTGTGCAGAGTCCCAAAACAGGCGTTTTCAGCCCATTACCGGCATATGGAAGAAACAGCAGTAAGCACAGGGAAATATCTGCTTCTAAATCCAAAACGCAGCTATCTAACAGAACGGTTGTCAATGTGTGCACTCAACTTCCAGAGTTAAACCCGTGTGTGGATTCAGCAGTCTGCAAACACTTTCTCTGCAGAGTCCCAAAACAGGCGTTTTCAGCCCATTACCGGCATATGGAAGAAACAGCAGTAAGCACAGGGAAATATCTGCTTCTAAATCCAAAACGCAGCTATCTAACAGAACGGTTGTCAATGTGTGCACTCAACTTCCAGAGTTAAACCCGTGTGTGGATTCAGCAGTCTGCAAACACTTTCTCTGCAGAGTCCCAAAACAGGCGTTTTCAGCCCATTACCAGCATATGGAAGAAACAGCAGTAAGCACAGGGAAATATCTGCTTCTAAATCCAAAACGCAGCTATCTAACAGAACGGTTGTCAATGTGTGCACTTAACTTCCAGAGTTAAACCCGTGTGTGGATTCAGCAGTCTGCAAACACTTTCTCTGCAGAGTCCCAAAACAGGCGTTTTCAGCCCATTACCGGCATATGGAAGAAACAGCAGTAAGCACAGGGAAATATCTGCTTCTAAATCCAAAACGCAGCTATCTAACAGAACGGTTGTCAATGTGTGCACTCAACTTCCAGAGTTAAACCCGTGTGTGGATTCAGCAGTCTGCAAACACTTTCTCTGCAGAGTCCCAAAACAGGCGTTTTCAGCCCATTACCGGCATATGGAAGAAACAGCAGTAAGCACAGGGAAATATCTGCTTCTAAATCCAAAACGCAGCTATCTAACAGAACGGTTGTCAATGTGTGCACTCAACTTCCAGAGTTAAACCCGTGTGTGGATTCAGCAGTCTGCAAACACTTTCTCTGCAGAGTCCCAAAACAGGCGTTTTCAGCCCATTACCGGCATATGGAAGAAACAGCAGTAAGCACAGGGAAATATCTGCTTCTAAATCCAAAACGCAGCTATCTAACAGAACGGTTGTCAATGTGTGCACTCAACTTCCAGAGTTAAACCCGTGTGTGGATTCAGCAGTCTGCAAACACTTTCTCTGCAGAGTCCCAAAACAGGCGTTTTCAGCCCATTACCAGCATATGGAAGAAACAGCAGTAAGCACAGGGAAATATCTGCTTCTAAATCCAAAACGCAGCTATCTAACAGAACGGTTGTCAATGTGTGCACTCAACTTCCAGAGTTAAACCCGTGTGTGGATTCAGCAGTCTGCAAACACTTTCTCTGCAGAGTCCCAAAACAGGCGTTTTCAGCCCATTACCGGCATATGGAAGAAACAGCAGTAAGCACAGGGAAATATCTGCTTCTAAATCCAAAACGCAGCTATCTAACAGAACGGTTGTCAATGTGTGCACTCAACTTCCAGAGTTAAACCCGTGTGTGGATTCAGCAGTCTGCAAACACTTTCTCTGCAGAGTCCCAAAACAGGCGTTTTCAGCCCATTACCGGCATATGGAAGAAACAGCAGTAAGCACAGGGAAATATCTGCTTCTAAATCCAAAACGCAGCTATCTAACAGAACGGTTGTCAATGTGTGCACTCAACTTCCAGAGTTAAACCCGTGTGTGGATTCAGCAGTCTGCAAACACTTTCTCTGCAGAGTCCCAAAACAGGCGTTTTCAGCCCATTACCGGCAAATGGAAGAAACAGCAGTAAGCACAGGGAAATATCTGCTTCTAAATCCAAAACGCAGCTATCTAACAGAACGGTTGTCAATGTGTGCACTCAACTTCCAGAGTTAAACCCGTGTGTGGATTCAGCAGTCTGCAAACACTTTCTGTGCAGAGTCCCAAAACAGGCGTTTTCAGCCCATTACCGGCATATGGAAGAAACAGCAGTAAGCACAGGGAAATATCTGCTTCTAAATCCAAAACGCAGCTATCTAACAGAACGGTTGTCAATGTGTGCACTCAACTTCCAGAGTTCAACCCGTGTGTGGATTCAGCAGTCTGCAAACACTTTCTCTGCAGAGTCCCAAAACAGGCGTTTTCAGCCCATTACCGGCATATGGAAGAAACAGCAGTAAGCACAGGGAAATATCTGCTTCTAAATCCAAAACGCAGCTATCTAACAGAACGGTTGTCAATGTGTGCACTCAACTTCCAGAGTTAAACCCGTGTGTGGATTCAGCAGTCTGCAAACACTTTCTGTGCAGAGTCCCAAAACAGGCGTTTTCAGCCCATTACCGGCATATGGAAGAAACAGCAGTAAGCACAGGGAAATATCTGCTTCTAAATCCAAAACGCAGCTATCTAACAGAACGGTTGTCAATGTGTGCACTCAACTTCCAGAGTTAAACCCGTGTGTGGATTCAGCAGTCTGCAAACACTTTCTCTGCAGAGTCCCAAAACAGGCGTTTTCAGCCCATTACCGGCATATGGAAGAAACAGCAGTAAGCACAGGGAAATATCTGCTTCTAAATCCAAAACGCAGCTATCTAACAGAACGGTTGTCAATGTGTGCACTCAACTTCCAGAGTTAAACGCGTGTGTGGATTCAGCAGTCTGCAAACACTTTCTCTGCAGAGTCCCAAAACAGGCGTTTTCAGCCCATTACCGGCATATGGAAGAAACAGCAGTAAGCACAATGAAATATCTGCTTCTAAATCCAAAACGCAGCTATCTAACAGAACGGTTGTCAATGTGTGCACTCAACTTCCAGAGTTAAACCCGTGTGTGGATTCAGCAGTCTGCAAACACTTTCTCTGCAGAGTCCCAAAACAGGCGTTTTCAGCCCATTACCGGCATATGGAAGAAACAGCAGTAAGCACAGGGAAATATCTGCTTCTAAATCCAAAACGCAGCTATCTAACAGAACGGTTGTCAATGTGTGCACTCAACTTCCAGAGTTAAACCCGTGTGTGGATTCAGCAGTCTGCAAACACTTTCTCTGCAGAGTCCCAAAACAGGCGTTTTCAGCCCATTACCGGCATATGGAAGAAACAGCAGTAAGCACAGGGAAATATCTGCTTCTAAATCCAAAACGCAGCTATCTAACAGAACGGTTGTCAATGTGTGCACTCAACTTCCAGAGTTAAACCCGTGTGTGGATTCAGCAGTCTACAAACACTTTCTCTGCAGAGTCCCAAAACAGGCGTTTTCAGCCCATTACCGGCATATGGAAGAAACAGCAGTAAGCACAGGGAAATATCTGCTTCTAAATCCAAAACGCAGCTATCTAACAGAACGGTTGTCAATGTGTGCACTCGACTTCCAGAGTTAAACCCGTGTGTGGATTCAGCAGTCTGCAAACACTTTCTGTGCAGAGTCCCAAAACAGGCGTTTTCAGCCCATTACCGGCATATGGAAGAAACAGCAGTAAGCACAGGGAAATATCTGCTTCTAAATCCAAAACGCAGCTATCTAACAGAACGGTTGTCAATGTGTGCACTCAACTTCCAGAGTTAAACCCGTGTGTGGATTCAGCAGTCTGCAAACACTTTCTCTGCAGAGTCCCAAAACAGGCGTTTTCAGCCCATTACCGGCATATGGAAGAAACAGCAGTAAGCACAGGGAAATATCTGCTTCTAAATCCAAAACGCAGCTATCTAACAGAACGGTTGTCAATGTGTGCACTCAACTTCCAGAGTTAAACCCGTGTGTGGATTCAGCAGTCTGCAAACACTTTCTCTGCAGAGTCCCAAAACAGGCGTTTTCAGCCCATTACCAGCATATGGAAGAAACAGCAGTAAGCACAGGGAAATATCTGCTTCTAAATCCAAAACGCAGCTATCTAACAGAACGGTTGTCAATGTGTGCACTCAACTTCCAGAGTTAAACCCGTGTGTGGATTCAGCAGTCTGCAAACACTTTCTCTGCAGAGTCCCAAAACAGGCGTTTTCAGCCCATTACCGGCATATGGAAGAAACAGCAGTAAGCACAGGGAAATATCTGCTTCTAAATCCAAAACGCAGCTATCTAACAGAACGGTTGTCAATGTGTGCACTCAACTTCCAGAGTTAAACCCGTGTGTGGATTCAGCAGTCTGCAAACACTTTCTCTGCAGAGTCCCAAAACAGGCGTTTTCAGCCCATTACCGGCATATGGAAGAAACAGCAGTAAGCACAGGGAAATATCTGCTTCTAAATCCAAAACGCAGCTATCTAACAGAACGGTTGTCAATGTGTGCACTCAACTTCCAGAGTTAAACCCGTGTGTGGATTCAGCAGTCTGCAAACACTTTCTCTGCAGAGTCCCAAAACAGGCGTTTTCAGCCCATTACCGGCATATGGAAGAAACAGCAGTAAGCACAGGGAAATATCTGCTTCTAAATCCAAAACGCAGCTATCTAACAGAACGGTTGTCAATGTGTGCACTCAACTTCCAGAGTTAAACCCGTGTGTGGATTCAGCAGTCTGCAAACACTTTCTCTGCAGAGTCCCAAAACAGGCGTTTTCAGCCCATTACCGGCATATGGAAGAAACAGCAGTAAGCACAGGGAAATATCTGCTTCTAAATCCAAAACGCAGCTATCTAACAGAACGGTTGTCAATGTGTGCACTCAACTTCCAGAGTTAAACCCGTGTGTGGATTCAGCAGTCTGCAAACACTTTCTCTGCAGAGTCCCAAAACAGGCGTTTTCAGCCCATTACCGGCATATGGAAGAAACAGCAGTAAGCACAGGGAAATATCTGCTTCTAAATCCAAAACGCAGCTATCTAACAGAACGGTTGTCAATGTGTGCACTCAACTTCCAGAGTTAAACCCGTGTGTGGATTCAGCAGTCTGCAAACACTTTCTCTGCAGAGTCCCAAAACAGGCGTTTTCAGCCCATTACCGGCATATGGAAGAAACAGCAGTAAGCACAGGGAAATATCTGCTTCTAAATCCAAAACGCAGCTATCTAACAGAACGGTTGTCAATGTGTGCACTCAACTTCCAGAGTTAAACCCGTGTGTGGATTCAGCAGTCTGCAAACACTTTCTCTGCAGAGTCCCAAAACAGGCGTTTTCAGCCCATTACCGGCATATGGAAGAAACAGCAGTAAGCACAGGGAAATATCTGCTTCTAAATCCAAAACGCAGCTATCTAACAGAACGGTTGTCAATGTGTGCACTCAACTTCCAGAGTTAAACCCGTGTGTGGATTCAGCAGTCTGCAAACACTTTCTCTGCAGAGTCCCAAAACAGGCGTTTTCAGCCCATTACCGGCATATGGAAGAAACAGCAGTAAGCACAGGGAAATATCTGCTTCTAAATCCAAAACGCAGCTATCTAACAGAACGGTTGTCAATGTGTGCACTCAACTTCCAGAGTTAAACCCGTGTGTGGATTCAGCAGTCTGCAAACACTTTCTCTGCAGAGTCCCAAAACAGGCGTTTTCAGCCCATTACCGGCAAATGGAAGAAACAGCAGTAAGCACAGGGAAATATCTGCTTCTAAATCCAAAACGCAGCTATCTAACAGAACGGTTGTCAATGTGTGCACTCGACTTCCAGAGTTAAACCCGTGTGTGGATTCAGCAGTCTGCAAACACTTTCTGTGCAGAGTCCCAAAACAGGCGTTTTCAGCCCATTACCGGCATATGGAAGAAACAGCAGTAAGCACAGGGAAATATCTGCTTCTAAATCCAAAACGCAGCTATCTAACAGAACGGTTGTCAATGTGTGCACTCAACTTCCAGAGTTCAACCCGTGTGTGGATTCAGCAGTCTGCAAACACTTTCTCTGCAGAGTCCCAAAACAGGCGTTTTCAGCCCATTACCGGCATATGGAAGAAACAGCAGTAAGCACAGGGAAATATCTGCTTCTAAATCCAAAACGCAGCTATCTAACAGAACGGTTGTCAATGTGTGCACTCAACTTCCAGAGTTAAACCCGTGTGTGGATTCAGCAGTCTGCAAACACTTTCTGTGCAGAGTCCCAAAACAGGCGTTTTCAGCCCATTACCGGCATATGGAAGAAACAGCAGTAAGCACAGGGAAATATCTGCTTCTAAATCCAAAACGCAGCTATCTAACAGAACGGTTGTCAATGTGTGCACTCAACTTCCAGAGTTAAACCCGTGTGTGGATTCAGCAGTCTGCAAACACTTTCTCTGCAGAGTCCCAAAACAGGCGTTTTCAGCCCATTACCGGCATATGGAAGAAACAGCAGTAAGCACAGGGAAATATCTGCTTCTTAATCCAAAACGCAGCTATCTAACAGAACGGTTGTCAATGTGTGCACTCAACTTCCAGAGTTAAACCCGTGTGTGGATTCAGCAGTCTGCAAACACTTTCTCTGCAGAGTCCCAAAACAGGCGTTTTCAGCCCATTACCGGCATATGGAAGAAACAGCAGTAAGCACAGGGAAATATCTGCTTCTAAATCCAAAACGCAGCTATCTAACAGAACGGTTGTCAATGTGTGCACTCAACTTCCAGAGTTAAACCCGTGTGTGGATTCAGCAGTCTGCAAACACTTTCTCTGCAGAGTCCCAAAACAGGCGTTTTCAGCCCATTACCGGCATATGGAAGAAACAGCAGTAAGCACAGGGAAATATCTGCTTCTAAATCCAAAACGCAGCTATCTAACAGAACGGTTGTCAATGTGTGCACTCAACTTCCAGAGTTAAACCCGTGTGTGGATTCAGCAGTCTGCAAACACTTTCTCTGCAGAGTCCCAAAACAGGCGTTTTCAGCCCATTACCGGCATATGGAAGAAACAGCAGTAAGCACAGGGAAATATCTGCTTCTAAATCCAAAACGCAGCTATCTAACAGAACGGTTGTCAATGTGTGCACTCAACTTCCAGAGTTAAACCCGTGTGTGGATTCAGCAGTCTGCAAACACTTTCTCTGCAGAGTCCCAAAACAGGCGTTTTCAGCCCATTACCGGCATATGGAAGAAACAGCAGTAAGCACAGGGAAATATCTGCTTCTAAATCCAAAACGCAGCTATCTAACAGAACGGTTGTCAATGTGTGCACTCAACTTCCAGAGTTAAACCCGTGTGTGGATTCAGCAGTCTGCAAACACTTTCTCTGCAGAGTCCCAAAACAGGCGTTTTCAGCCCATTACCGGCATATGGAAGAAACAGCAGTAAGCACAGGGAAATATCTGCTTCTAAATCCAAAACGCAGCTATCTAACAGAACGGTTGTCAATGTGTGCACTCAACTTCCAGAGTTAAACCCGTGTGTGGATTCAGCAGTCTGCAAACACTTTCTCTGCAGAGTCCCAAAACAGGCGTTTTCAGCCCATTACCGGCATATGGAAGAAACAGCAGTAAGCACAGGGAAATATCTGCTTCTAAATCCAAAACGCAGCTATCTAACAGAACGGTTGTCAATGTGTGCACTCAACTTCCAGAGTTAAACCCGTGTGTGGATTCAGCAGTCTGCAAACACTTTCTCTGCAGAGTCCCAAAACAGGCGTTTTCAGCCCATTACCGGCATATGGAAGAAACAGCAGTAAGCACAGGGAAATATCTGCTTCTAAATCCAAAACGCAGCTATCTAACAGAACGGTTGTCAATGTGTGCACTCAACTTCCAGAGTTAAACCCGTGTGTGGATTCAGCAGTCTGCAAACACTTTCTCTGCAGAGTCCCAAAACAGGCGTTTTCAGCCCATTACCGGCAAATGGAAGAAACAGCAGTAAGCACAGGGAAATATCTGCTTCTAAATCCAAAACGCAGCTATCTAACAGAACGGTTGTCAATGTGTGCACTCAACTTCCAGAGTTAAACCCGTGTGTGGATTCAGCAGTCTGCAAACACTTTCTGTGCAGAGTCCCAAAACAGGCGTTTTCAGCCCATTACCGGCATATGGAAGAAACAGCAGTAAGCACAGGGAAATATCTGCTTCTAAATCCAAAACGCAGCTATCTAACAGAACGGTTGTCAATGTGTGCACTCAACTTCCAGAGTTCAACCCGTGTGTGGATTCAGCAGTCTGCAAACACTTTCTCTGCAGAGTCCCAAAACAGGCGTTTTCAGCCCATTACCGGCATATGGAAGAAACAGCAGTAAGCACAGGGAAATATCTGCTTCTAAATCCAAAACGCAGCTATCTAACAGAACGGTTGTCAATGTGTGCACTCAACTTCCAGAGTTAAACCCGTGTGTGGATTCAGCAGTCTGCAAACACTTTCTCTGCAGAGTCCCAAAACAGGCGTTTTCAGCCCATTACCGGCATATGGAAGAAACAGCAGTAAGCACAGGGAAATATCTGCTTCTAAATCCAAAACGCAGCTATCTAACAGAACGGTTGTCAATGTGTGCACTCAACTTCCAGAGTTAAACCCGTGTGTGGATTCAGCAGTCTGCAAACACTTTCTCTGCAGAGTCCCAAAACAGGCGTTTTCAGCCCATTACCGGCATATGGAAGAAACAGCAGTAAGCACAGGGAAATATCTGCTTCTAAATCCAAAACGCAGCTATCTAACAGAACGGTTGTCAATGTGTGCACTCAACTTCCAGAGTTAAACGCGTGTGTGGATTCAGCAGTCTGCAAACACTTTCTCTGCAGAGTCCCAAAACAGGCGTTTTCAGCCCATTACCGGCATATGGAAGAAACAGCAGTAAGCACAATGAAATATCTGCTTCTAAATCCAAAACGCAGCTATCTAACAGAACGGTTGTCAATGTGTGCACTCAACTTCCAGAGTTAAACCCGTGTGTGGATTCAGCAGTCTGCAAACACTTTCTCTGCAGAGTCCCAAAACAGGCGTTTTCAGCCCATTACCGGCATATGGAAGAAACAGCAGTAAGCACAGGGAAATATCTGCTTCTAAATCCAAAACGCAGCTATCTAACAGAACGGTTGTCAATGTGTGCACTCAACTTCCAGAGTTAAACCCGTGTGTGGATTCAGCAGTCTGCAAACACTTTCTCTGCAGAGTCCCAAAACAGGCGTTTTCAGCCCATTACCGGCATATGGAAGAAACAGCAGTAAGCACAGGGAAATATCTGCTTCTAAATCCAAAACGCAGCTATCTAACAGAACGGTTGTCAATGTGTGCACTCAACTTCCAGAGTTAAACGCGTGTGTGGATTCAGCAGTCTACAAACACTTTCTCTGCAGAGTCCCAAAACAGGCGTTTTCAGCCCATTACCGGCATATGGAAGAAACAGCAGTAAGCACAGGGAAATATCTGCTTCTAAATCCAAAACGCAGCTATCTAACAGAACGGTTGTCAATGTGTGCACTCGACTTCCAGAGTTAAACCCGTGTGTGGATTCAGCAGTCTGCAAACACTTTCTGTGCAGAGTCCCAAAACAGGCGTTTTCAGCCCATTACCGGCATATGGAAGAAACAGCAGTAAGCACAGGGAAATATCTGCTTCTAAATCCAAAACGCAGCTATCTAACAGAACGGTTGTCAATGTGTGCACTCAACTTCCAGAGTTCAACCCGTGTGTGGATTCAGCAGTCTGCAAACACTTTCTCTGCAGAGTCCCAAAACAGGCGTTTTCAGCCCATTACCGGCATATGGAAGAAACAGCAGTAAGCACAGGGAAATATCTGCTTCTAAATCCAAAACGCAGCTATCTAACAGAACGGTTGTCAATGTGTGCACTCAACTTCCAGAGTTAAACCCGTGTGTGGATTCAGCAGTCTGCAAACACTTTCTGTGCAGAGTCCCAAAACAGGCGTTTTCAGCCCATTACCGGCATATGGAAGAAACAGCAGTAAGCACAGGGAAATATCTGCTTCTAAATCCAAAACGCAGCTATCTAACAGAACGGTTGTCAATGTGTGCACTCAACTTCCAGAGTTAAACCCGTGTGTGGATTCAGCAGTCTGCAAACACTTTCTCTGCAGAGTCCCAAAACAGGCGTTTTCAGCCCATTACCGGCATATGGAAGAAACAGCAGTAAGCACAGGGAAATATCTGCTTCTAAATCCAAAACGCAGCTATCTAACAGAACGGTTGTCAATGTGTGCACTCAACTTCCAGAGTTAAACGCGTGTGTGGATTCAGCAGTCTGCAAACACTTTCTCTGCAGAGTCCCAAAACAGGCGTTTTCAGCCCATTACCGGCATATGGAAGAAACAGCAGTAAGCACAATGAAATATCTGCTTCTAAATCCAAAACGCAGCTATCTAACAGAACGGTTGTCAATGTGTGCACTCAACTTCCAGAGTTAAACCCGTGTGTGGATTCAGCAGTCTGCAAACACTTTCTCTGCAGAGTCCCAAAACAGGCGTTTTCAGCCCATTACCGGCATATGGAAGAAACAGCAGTAAGCACAGGGAAATATCTGCTTCTAAATCCAAAACGCAGCTATCTAACAGAACGGTTGTCAATGTGTGCACTCAACTTCCAGAGTTAAACCCGTGTGTGGATTCAGCAGTCTGCAAACACTTTCTCTGCAGAGTCCCAAAACAGGCGTTTTCAGCCCATTACCGGCATATGGAAGAAACAGCAGTAAGCACAGGGAAATATCTGCTTCTAAATCCAAAACGCAGCTATCTAACAGAACGGTTGTCAATGTGTGCACTCAACTTCCAGAGTTAAACCCGTGTGTGGATTCAGCAGTCTACAAACACTTTCTCTGCAGAGTCCCAAAACAGGCGTTTTCAGCCCATTACCGGCATATGGAAGAAACAGCAGTAAGCACAGGGAAATATCTGCTTCTAAATCCAAAACGCAGCTATCTAACAGAACGGTTGTCAATGTGTGCACTCGACTTCCAGAGTTAAACCCGTGTGTGGATTCAGCAGTCTGCAAACACTTTCTGTGCAGAGTCCCAAAACAGGCGTTTTCAGCCCATTACCGGCATATGGAAGAAACAGCAGTAAGCACAGGGAAATATCTGCTTCTAAATCCAAAACGCAGCTATCTAACAGAACGGTTGTCAATGTGTGCACTCAACTTCCAGAGTTAAACCCGTGTGTGGATTCAGCAGTCTGCAAACACTTTCTCTGCAGAGTCCCAAAACAGGCGTTTTCAGCCCATTACCGGCATATGGAAGAAACAGCAGTAAGCACAGGGAAATATCTGCTTCTAAATCCAAAACGCAGCTATCTAACAGAACGGTTGTCAATGTGTGCACTCAACTTCCAGAGTTAAACCCGTGTGTGGATTCAGCAGTCTGCAAACACTTTCTCTGCAGAGTCCCAAAACAGGCGTTTTCAGCCCATTACCAGCATATGGAAGAAACAGCAGTAAGCACAGGGAAATATCTGCTTCTAAATCCAAAACGCAGCTATCTAACAGAACGGTTGTCAATGTGTGCACTCAACTTCCAGAGTTAAACCCGTGTGTGGATTCAGCAGTCTGCAAACACTTTCTCTGCAGAGTCCCAAAACAGGCGTTTTCAGCCCATTACCGGCATATGGAAGAAACAGCAGTAAGCACAGGGAAATATCTGCTTCTAAATCCAAAACGCAGCTATCTAACAGAACGGTTGTCAATGTGTGCACTCAACTTCCAGAGTTAAACCCGTGTGTGGATTCAGCAGTCTGCAAACACTTTCTCTGCAGAGTCCCAAAACAGGCGTTTTCAGCCCATTACCGGCATATGGAAGAAACAGCAGTAAGCACAGGGAAATATCTGCTTCTAAATCCAAAACGCAGCTATCTAACAGAACGGTTGTCAATGTGTGCACTCAACTTCCAGAGTTAAACCCGTGTGTGGATTCAGCAGTCTGCAAACACTTTCTCTGCAGAGTCCCAAAACAGGCGTTTTCAGCCCATTACCGGCATATGGAAGAAACAGCAGTAAGCACAGGGAAATATCTGCTTCTAAATCCAAAACGCAGCTATCTAACAGAACGGTTGTCAATGTGTGCACTCAACTTCCAGAGTTAAACCCGTGTGTGGATTCAGCAGTCTGCAAACACTTTCTCTGCAGAGTCCCAAAACAGGCGTTTTCAGCCCATTACCGGCATATGGAAGAAACAGCAGTAAGCACAGGGAAATATCTGCTTCTAAATCCAAAACGCAGCTATCTAACAGAACGGTTGTCAATGTGTGCACTCAACTTCCAGAGTTAAACCCGTGTGTGGATTCAGCAGTCTGCAAACACTTTCTCTGCAGAGTCCCAAAACAGGCGTTTTCAGCCCATTACCGGCATATGGAAGAAACAGCAGTAAGCACAGGGAAATATCTGCTTCTAAATCCAAAACGCAGCTATCTAACAGAACGGTTGTCAATGTGTGCACTCAACTTCCAGAGTTAAACCCGTGTGTGGATTCAGCAGTCTGCAAACACTTTCTCTGCAGAGTCCCAAAACAGGCGTTTTCAGCCCATTACCGGCATATGGAAGAAACAGCAGTAAGCACAGGGAAATATCTGCTTCTAAATCCAAAACGCAGCTATCTAACAGAACGGTTGTCAATGTGTGCACTCAACTTCCAGAGTTAAACCCGTGTGTGGATTCAGCAGTCTGCAAACACTTTCTCTGCAGAGTCCCAAAACAGGCGTTTTCAGCCCATTACCGGCATATGGAAGAAACAGCAGTAAGCACAGGGAAATATCTGCTTCTAAATCCAAAACGCAGCTATCTAACAGAACGGTTGTCAATGTGTGCACTCAACTTCCAGAGTTAAACCCGTGTGTGGATTCAGCAGTCTGCAAACACTTTCTCTGCAGAGTCCCAAAACAGGCGTTTTCAGCCCATTACCGGCATATGGAAGAAACAGCAGTAAGCACAGGGAAATATCTGCTTCTAAATCCAAAACGCAGCTATCTAACAGAACGGTTGTCAATGTGTGCACTCAACTTCCAGAGTTAAACCCGTGTGTGGATTCAGCAGTCTGCAAACACTTTCTCTGCAGAGTCCCAAAACAGGCGTTTTCAGCCCATTACCGGCAAATGGAAGAAACAGCAGTAAGCACAGGGAAATATCTGCTTCTAAATCCAAAACGCAGCTATCTAACAGAACGGTTGTCAATGTGTGCACTCGACTTCCAGAGTTAAACCCGTGTGTGGATTCAGCAGTCTGCAAACACTTTCTGTGCAGAGTCCCAAAACAGGCGTTTTCAGCCCATTACCGGCATATGGAAGAAACAGCAGTAAGCACAGGGAAATATCTGCTTCTAAATCCAAAACGCAGCTATCTAACAGAACGGTTGTCAATGTGTGCACTCAACTTCCAGAGTTCAACCCGTGTGTGGATTCAGCAGTCTGCAAACACTTTCTCTGCAGAGTCCCAAAACAGGCGTTTTCAGCCCATTACCGGCATATGGAAGAAACAGCAGTAAGCACAGGGAAATATCTGCTTCTAAATCCAAAACGCAGCTATCTAACAGAACGGTTGTCAATGTGTGCACTCAACTTCCAGAGTTAAACCCGTGTGTGGATTCAGCAGTCTGCAAACACTTTCTGTGCAGAGTCCCAAAACAGGCGTTTTCAGCCCATTACCGGCATATGGAAGAAACAGCAGTAAGCACAGGGAAATATCTGCTTCTAAATCCAAAACGCAGCTATCTAACAGAACGGTTGTCAATGTGTGCACTCAACTTCCAGAGTTAAACCCGTGTGTGGATTCAGCAGTCTGCAAACACTTTCTCTGCAGAGTCCCAAAACAGGCGTTTTCAGCCCATTACCGGCATATGGAAGAAACAGCAGTAAGCACAGGGAAATATCTGCTTCTTAATCCAAAACGCAGCTATCTAACAGAACGGTTGTCAATGTGTGCACTCAACTTCCAGAGTTAAACCCGTGTGTGGATTCAGCAGTCTGCAAACACTTTCTCTGCAGAGTCCCAAAACAGGCGTTTTCAGCCCATTACCGGCATATGGAAGAAACAGCAGTAAGCACAGGGAAATATCTGCTTCTAAATCCAAAACGCAGCTATCTAACAGAACGGTTGTCAATGTGTGCACTCAACTTCCAGAGTTAAACCCGTGTGTGGATTCAGCAGTCTGCAAACACTTTCTCTGCAGAGTCCCAAAACAGGCGTTTTCAGCCCATTACCGGCATATGGAAGAAACAGCAGTAAGCACAGGGAAATATCTGCTTCTAAATCCAAAACGCAGCTATCTAACAGAACGGTTGTCAATGTGTGCACTCAACTTCCAGAGTTAAACCCGTGTGTGGATTCAGCAGTCTGCAAACACTTTCTCTGCAGAGTCCCAAAACAGGCGTTTTCAGCCCATTACCGGCATATGGAAGAAACAGCAGTAAGCACAGGGAAATATCTGCTTCTAAATCCAAAACGCAGCTATCTAACAGAACGGTTGTCAATGTGTGCACTCAACTTCCAGAGTTAAACCCGTGTGTGGATTCAGCAGTCTGCAAACACTTTCTCTGCAGAGTCCCAAAACAGGCGTTTTCAGCCCATTACCGGCATATGGAAGAAACAGCAGTAAGCACAGGGAAATATCTGCTTCTAAATCCAAAACGCAGCTATCTAACAGAACGGTTGTCAATGTGTGCACTCAACTTCCAGAGTTAAACCCGTGTGTGGATTCAGCAGTCTGCAAACACTTTCTCTGCAGAGTCCCAAAACAGGCGTTTTCAGCCCATTACCGGCATATGGAAGAAACAGCAGTAAGCACAGGGAAATATCTGCTTCTAAATCCAAAACGCAGCTATCTAACAGAACGGTTGTCAATGTGTGCACTCAACTTCCAGAGTTAAACCCGTGTGTGGATTCAGCAGTCTGCAAACACTTTCTCTGCAGAGTCCCAAAACAGGCGTTTTCAGCCCATTACCGGCATATGGAAGAAACAGCAGTAAGCACAGGGAAATATCTGCTTCTAAATCCAAAACGCAGCTATCTAACAGAACGGTTGTCAATGTGTGCACTCAACTTCCAGAGTTAAACCCGTGTGTGGATTCAGCAGTCTGCAAACACTTTCTCTGCAGAGTCCCAAAACAGGCGTTTTCAGCCCATTACCGGCATATGGAAGAAACAGCAGTAAGCACAGGGAAATATCTGCTTCTAAATCCAAAACGCAGCTATCTAACAGAACGGTTGTCAATGTGTGCACTCAACTTCCAGAGTTAAACCCGTGTGTGGATTCAGCAGTCTGCAAACACTTTCTCTGCAGAGTCCCAAAACAGGCGTTTTCAGCCCATTACCGGCAAATGGAAGAAACAGCAGTAAGCACAGGGAAATATCTGCTTCTAAATCCAAAACGCAGCTATCTAACAGAACGGTTGTCAATGTGTGCACTCAACTTCCAGAGTTAAACCCGTGTGTGGATTCAGCAGTCTGCAAACACTTTCTGTGCAGAGTCCCAAAACAGGCGTTTTCAGCCCATTACCGGCATATGGAAGAAACAGCAGTAAGCACAGGGAAATATCTGCTTCTAAATCCAAAACGCAGCTATCTAACAGAACGGTTGTCAATGTGTGCACTCAACTTCCAGAGTTCAACCCGTGTGTGGATTCAGCAGTCTGCAAACACTTTCTCTGCAGAGTCCCAAAACAGGCGTTTTCAGCCCATTACCGGCATATGGAAGAAACAGCAGTAAGCACAGGGAAATATCTGCTTCTAAATCCAAAACGCAGCTATCTAACAGAACGGTTGTCAATGTGTGCACTCAACTTCCAGAGTTAAACCCGTGTGTGGATTCAGCAGTCTGCAAACACTTTCTGTGCAGAGTCCCAAAACAGGCGTTTTCAGCCCATTACCGGCATATGGAAGAAACAGCAGTAAGCACAGGGAAATATCTGCTTCTAAATCCAAAACGCAGCTATCTAACAGAACGGTTGTCAATGTGTGCACTCAACTTCCAGAGTTAAACCCGTGTGTGGATTCAGCAGTCTGCAAACACTTTCTCTGCAGAGTCCCAAAACAGGCGTTTTCAGCCCATTACCGGCATATGGAAGAAACAGCAGTAAGCACAGGGAAATATCTGCTTCTAAATCCAAAACGCAGCTATCTAACAGAACGGTTGTCAATGTGTGCACTCAACTTCCAGAGTTAAACGCGTGTGTGGATTCAGCAGTCTGCAAACACTTTCTCTGCAGAGTCCCAAAACAGGCGTTTTCAGCCCATTACCGGCATATGGAAGAAACAGCAGTAAGCACAATGAAATATCTGCTTCTAAATCCAAAACGCAGCTATCTAACAGAACGGTTGTCAATGTGTGCACTCAACTTCCAGAGTTAAACCCGTGTGTGGATTCAGCAGTCTGCAAACACTTTCTCTGCAGAGTCCCAAAACAGGCGTTTTCAGCCCATTACCGGCATATGGAAGAAACAGCAGTAAGCACAGGGAAATATCTGCTTCTAAATCCAAAACGCAGCTATCTAACAGAACGGTTGTCAATGTGTGCACTCAACTTCCAGAGTTAAACCCGTGTGTGGATTCAGCAGTCTGCAAACACTTTCTCTGCAGAGTCCCAAAACAGGCGTTTTCAGCCCATTACCGGCATATGGAAGAAACAGCAGTAAGCACAGGGAAATATCTGCTTCTAAATCCAAAACGCAGCTATCTAACAGAACGGTTGTCAATGTGTGCACTCAACTTCCAGAGTTAAACGCGTGTGTGGATTCAGCAGTCTACAAACACTTTCTCTGCAGAGTCCCAAAACAGGCGTTTTCAGCCCATTACCGGCATATGGAAGAAACAGCAGTAAGCACAGGGAAATATCTGCTTCTAAATCCAAAACGCAGCTATCTAACAGAACGGTTGTCAATGTGTGCACTCGACTTCCAGAGTTAAACCCGTGTGTGGATTCAGCAGTCTGCAAACACTTTCTGTGCAGAGTCCCAAAACAGGCGTTTTCAGCCCATTACCGGCATATGGAAGAAACAGCAGTAAGCACAGGGAAATATCTGCTTCTAAATCCAAAACGCAGCTATCTAACAGAACGGTTGTCAATGTGTGCACTCAACTTCCAGAGTTAAACCCGTGTGTGGATTCAGCAGTCTGCAAACACTTTCTCTGCAGAGTCCCAAAACAGGCGTTTTCAGCCCATTACCGGCATATGGAAGAAACAGCAGTAAGCACAGGGAAATATCTGCTTCTAAATCCAAAACGCAGCTATCTAACAGAACGGTTGTCAATGTGTGCACTCAACTTCCAGAGTTAAACCCGTGTGTGGATTCAGCAGTCTGCAAACACTTTCTCTGCAGAGTCCCAAAACAGGCGTTTTCAGCCCATTACCAGCATATGGAAGAAACAGCAGTAAGCACAGGGAAATATCTGCTTCTAAATCCAAAACGCAGCTATCTAACAGAACGGTTGTCAATGTGTGCACTCAACTTCCAGAGTTAAACCCGTGTGTGGATTCAGCAGTCTGCAAACACTTTCTCTGCAGAGTCCCAAAACAGGCGTTTTCAGCCCATTACCGGCATATGGAAGAAACAGCAGTAAGCACAGGGAAATATCTGCTTCTAAATCCAAAACGCAGCTATCTAACAGAACGGTTGTCAATGTGTGCACTCAACTTCCAGAGTTAAACCCGTGTGTGGATTCAGCAGTCTGCAAACACTTTCTCTGCAGAGTCCCAAAACAGGCGTTTTCAGCCCATTACCGGCATATGGAAGAAACAGCAGTAAGCACAGGGAAATATCTGCTTCTAAATCCAAAACGCAGCTATCTAACAGAACGGTTGTCAATGTGTGCACTCAACTTCCAGAGTTAAACCCGTGTGTGGATTCAGCAGTCTGCAAACACTTTCTCTGCAGAGTCCCAAAACAGGCGTTTTCAGCCCATTACCGGCATATGGAAGAAACAGCAGTAAGCACAGGGAAATATCTGCTTCTAAATCCAAAACGCAGCTATCTAACAGAACGGTTGTCAATGTGTGCACTCAACTTCCAGAGTTAAACCCGTGTGTGGATTCAGCAGTCTGCAAACACTTTCTCTGCAGAGTCCCAAAACAGGCGTTTTCAGCCCATTACCGGCATATGGAAGAAACAGCAGTAAGCACAGGGAAATATCTGCTTCTAAATCCAAAACGCAGCTATCTAACAGAACGGTTGTCAATGTGTGCACTCAACTTCCAGAGTTAAACCCGTGTGTGGATTCAGCAGTCTGCAAACACTTTCTCTGCAGAGTCCCAAAACAGGCGTTTTCAGCCATTACCAGCATATGGAAGAAACAGCAGTAAGCACAGGGAAATATCTGCTTCTAAATCCAAAACGCAGCTATCTAACAGAACGGTTGTCAATGTGTGCACTCAACTTCCAGAGTTAAACCCGTGTGTGGATTCAGCAGTCTGCAAACACTTTCTCTGCAGAGTCCCAAAACAGGCGTTTTCAGCCCATTACCGGCATATGGAAGAAACAGCAGTAAGCACAGGGAAATATCTGCTTCTAAATCCAAAAACGCAGCTATCTAACAGAACGGTTGTCAATGTGTGCACTCAACTTCCAGAGTTAAACCCGTGTGTGGATTCAGCAGTCTGCAAACACTTTCTCTGCAGAGTCCCAAAACAGGCGTTTTCAGCCCATTACCGGCATATGGAAGAAACAGCAGTAAGCACAGGGAAATATCTGCTTCTAAATCCAAAACGCAGCTATCTAACAGAACGGTTGTCAATGTGTGCACTCAACTTCCAGAGTTAAACCCGTGTGTGGATTCAGCAGTCTGCAAACACTTTCTCTGCAGAGTCCCAAAACAGGCGTTTTCAGCCCATTACCGGCATATGGAAGAAACAGCAGTAAGCACAGGGAAATATCTGCTTCTAAATCCAAAACGCAGCTATCTAACAGAACGGTTGTCAATGTGTGCACTCAACTTCCAGAGTTAAACCCGTGTGTGGATTCAGCAGTCTGCAAACACTTTCTCTGCAGAGTCCCAAAACAGGCGTTTTCAGCCCATTACCGGCATATGGAAGAAACAGCAGTAAGCACAGGGAAATATCTGCTTCTAAATCCAAAACGCAGCTATCTAACAGAACGATTGTCAATGTGTGCACTCAACTTCCAGAGTTAAACCCGTGTGTGGATTCAGCAGTCTGCAAACACTTTCTCTGCAGAGTCCCAAAACAGGCGTTTTCAGCCCATTACCAGCATATGGAAGAAACAGCAGTAAGCACAGGGAAATATCTGCTTCTAAATCCAAAACGCAGCTATCTAACAGAACGGTTGTCAATGTGTGCACTCAACTTCCAGAGTTAAACCCGTGTGTGGATTCAGCAGTCTGCAAACACTTTCTCTGCAGAGTCCCAAAACAGGCGTTTTCAGCCCATTACCGGCATATGGAAGAAACAGCAGTAAGCACAGGGAAATATCTGCTTCTAAATCCAAAACGCAGCTATCTAACAGAACGGTTGTCAATGTGTGCACTCAACTTCCAGAGTTAAACCCGTGTGTGGATTCAGCAGTCTGCAAACACTTTCTCTGCAGAGTCCCAAAACAGGCGTTTTCAGCCCATTACCGGCATATGGAGAAACAGCAGTAAGCACAGGGAAATATCTGCTTCTAAATCCAAAACGCAGCTATCTAACAGAACGGTTGTCAATGTGTGCACTCAACTTCCAGAGTTAAACCCGTGTGTGGATTCAGCAGTCTGCAAACACTTTCTGTGCAGAGTCCCAAAACAGGCGTTTTCAGCCCATTACCGGCATATGGAAGAAACAGCAGTAAGCACAGGGAAATATCTGCTTCTAAATCCAAAACGCAGCTATCTAACAGAACGGTTGTCAATGTGTGCACTCAACTTCCAGAGTTAAACCCGTGTGTGGATTCAGCAGTCTGCAAACACTTTCTCTGCAGAGTCCCAAAACAGGCGTTTTCAGCCCATTACCGGCATATGGAAGAAACAGCAGTAAGCACAGGGAAATATCTGCTTCTAAATCCAAAACGCAGCTATCTAACAGAACGGTTGTCAATGTGTGCACTCAACTTCCAGAGTTAAACCCGTGTGTGGATTCAGCAGTCTGCAAACACTTTCTCTGCAGAGTCCCAAAACAGGCGTTTTCAGCCCATTACCAGCATATGGAAGAAACAGCAGTAAGCACAGGGAAATATCTGCTTCTAAATCCAAAACGCAGCTATCTAACAGAACGGTTGTCAATGTGTGCACTCAACTTCCAGAGTTAAACCCGTGTGTGGATTCAGCAGTCTGCAAACACTTTCTCTGCAGAGTCCCAAAACAGGCGTTTTCAGCCCATTACCGGCATATGGAAGAAACAGCAGTAAGCACAGGGAAATATCTGCTTCTAAATCCAAAACGCAGCTATCTAACAGAACGGTTGTCAATGTGTGCACTCAACTTCCAGAGTTAAACCCGTGTGTGGATTCAGCAGTCTGCAAACACTTTCTCTGCAGAGTCCCAAAACAGGCGTTTTCAGCCCATTACCGGCATATGGAAGAAACAGCAGTAAGCACAGGGAAATATCTGCTTCTAAATCCAAAACGCAGCTATCTAACAGAACGGTTGTCAATGTGTGCACTCAACTTCCAGAGTTAAACCCGTGTGTGGATTCAGCAGTCTGCAAACACTTTCTCTGCAGAGTCCCAAAACAGGCGTTTTCAGCCCATTACCGGCATATGGAAGAAACAGCAGTAAGCACAGGGAAATATCTGCTTCTAAATCCAAAAACGCAGCTATCTAACAGAACGGTTGTCAATGTGTGCACTCAACTTCCAGAGTTAAACCCGTGTGTGGATTCAGCAGTCTGCAAACACTTTCTGTGCAGAGTCCCAAAACAGGCGTTTTCAGCCCATTACCGGCATATGGAAGAAACAGC